>NC_060143.1:237453166-237756196 GCF_021461385.2 Schistocerca piceifrons
ATACAGAAGATAGCATCCACTCTGGACAACTTGAGTCAGCATAAATATTTTTTGAGTATGGATTTGAAGTGTGGCTGTCACCAACTGGAGGATGTGCTGGAGGACTGGCTGATGACTTTACGGTCCAATAGATTCTTTATCAGTATCGCTGAATGCCATTTGGACTCAAAAATGCACAGACTACTTTTCGGTGACAGTTGAATGGCATACCTAGAGGGTTAAAACCAAAATGATGCACGGTGTATATGAATGACATCCTAGTGTCTTCAAAGGGCATGGAAGGACATGCATGATGATTGGAAGAGGTGTTCAAGAGACTGCCAACAGCATATCTGACACTGAGTATCTCCGACATGTGATCGGTCAGGAAGGTGGAAAAACTGATCTGTAGTTAGCGTCAGTGGTTCATAATTTCTCGCCACTGCAGCTAAAAAATTACAATCATCTTCAGTCCTTCCTAGTTATTATAGAAAGTTACCAAATCTCTGATCTATTTATTAAAGAGGTGAACAAAATTTGACTGTGAGCTCCAGTCTTAATGTTTCCAAATTTCGAAAAGGAATCCATTTTGTCCTGTGAAGTGCGCAATATGATGAGTTATGCATTCTCAGGCATAGTATCGATAATAAAAAGAATATTCAGTTGCATTCACTTTCAAACAATTGGATGAATCTGAGAAGGAAATGTTAGCAGTTATCTAAAACATTTCGTACTTCCATTGTTATTTGTATGGCCAAAATCTTCACAGTTAGCTACAAGTCATGCTACTCTCATGTTGTTGTTGGGACTGAAAGACCCGTGAAGTAAATTAAGACGTTGTGTGCTAAAGTTGAGTGAATTTGATTACGTGTTAGTAAACGAGCTGGGTAAGAAGCATAGTAATGCCAAAAGTTTAAGCAGAAAAACTGTACTTTTACAAGCACTGGGCAAGAGCACGGCTGAATAGCACGCAGCACAGGCAGCTGATACTGACTGTGAGGCCTTTAGGATGCAGCTGCATTTTGTTATGCATGGCAGTTTATTGTGCAGAACGACAAAGTGCGGACCACATGCGGTGGTACCCGTGGCATTCAGGAATGAAGTTCTGAAACAACCACACAACCATATGCTGAAAGGTCATGGCAGTCGTAGAGCAACTGACTTAACAGAGGGCTGAAAATTCTTGTTCGAGAACTAGGAAACAAGATGTGGAGCAATATCTGAAATGATAGGACTGGATATCTGAAGCCCATTTAATAAAACAGCAGCAAGTAATTTGTACAGATTGATCATAATAAGTTATTTTCCTATTTGCAGTGATGAATATAATTCCTGACCATTGGTCAGAAGTACTGAAGTACGGTAGCACACGCAATGGTGAATAACTGGTTCCTCACATTTGGCGTTCCATATACACTAATCATGGATGAGGACACTAATATCATATTCAATCTGATGAAACAGTTGTGTTTGTTGCTTCGCATTCACAAGCTTCAAACAACTCCTTCTTGAAATGGGAGAATATAGAGAGGACGTCACACGATGTACAACATGTTAAGCTGTTATGTGAACAGTAATAATGATAACTAGGATGTGTACCTCCAGTACATCACCCCAGCATACAGTTCTAAAGCGCATAAACTACTGGCCTTCCCCATGTCATGTAATATGCCTTTCCCTTTCGAAGTGATGAAGCCACGGCTTGGAGCCAATGGCAAATCGGTAAAGAAATTTGCAAAAAGGTTGAGTGACTTTGGCAGAAAGTAAAATGAGCAAACACAAAACCTTTAGGATGTCAAGAATGGATGGCACAGCAAGTGGGGAAATTGCCAAAATACAGGGTTGGCCAGTGCATTTTGGTAACAAATTTGTAGAGACCTAAGAGTAAAATGAAAAAAATTCATAACCCCATACCAGGAACCATATAAAGTGATGGAAATGACATCGCTTGTCATCATTACGATACAAATGCCGCCGAAACTTCTGTTAGTCACGTAGGGCATGTTAAACCATTCGAGGGAGCGGTGGATGTCTTGACACAAGTTCTGTCATCATTTTCAGTACAGTACACCTCGTCTAAATAGTCAGATAAGGACCAGCCAGTTATGGTCAAGGAGCAGCACTTATACCGCATGGTAAGTCGAGAGCTTGTTACATGGGAGTTTATCCAAAAACTATCACACGATGTTGTTGTTGTTGTTGTGGTCTTCAGTCCAGAGACCAGTTTCATGCAGCTCTCCATGCTACTCTATCCCGTGCAAGCTTCTTCATCACCCAGTACCTACTGCAACCTACATCCTTCTGAATCTGTTTAGTGTATTCATCTCTTGGTCTCCCTCTACGATTTTTACCCTCAACACTGCCCTCCAGTACTAAATTGGTGATCCCTTGATGCCTCAGAATATGTCCTACCAACCGATCCCTTCTTCTAGTCAAGATGTGTCACAAATTTCTCTTCTCCCCAATTCTGTTCAATATCTCCTCATTAGTTATGTGATCTACCCATCTAATCTTCAGCATTCTTCTGTAGCACCACATTTCGAAGGCTTCTATTCTCTTCTTGTCCAAACTATTTCGTCCATGTTTCACTTCCATACTTACACGATATGTTTAATAATTTAATATGCACATCGTAATAGTCAGTGTAGTCCTTCATTTAACACAGCATCATGTCTGCAGACAGCATTCAGTCAGCTAGTTATTTCTCCTCTTCCGTTCCTTTTATTACAGCAAGGGACACCTGTTATTTTCTGCAGCCTTGAAGAGGTCTTTCGAGCTGGCTCTCACAACATGGAAGCTTACTTATAAGGACCAGATAGGGTCATAAACCTGTTCAGAATTGAAAGCTGTCTTCCCGATCAACTAGAAAGTAGATAATTAGCTACATCACATCTCAGCACAGCTGGCAACTCGGTCCCTAACCCGTGGGACCGATGGCCTCGCTGTTTGGTCCCCTCCCCCAAATCAACCAATCAACCAATCGAGGCCGGCCTATCTGCCACAAAACCCCTTTGTCCGAGATGCCTGAAGAAATCCTTTTGGAAGGATAATATGTGAAGCCATGTGTAGCCATCAGAATAATTCCTCTGTGGTCACGCTACAAAAAACGTTCATTGAAAATCCAAGTAACGCTGATTCTGTCTTCAAGTAAGCGCTTTGAATGTCCAGCGTTAGAAACTTCTCAGGCAGCAGGAGAGATTTTCTACTTTCCTCCCCGTGCCGAACCATCATCGGTTAACCACGTCAAAACTACAAAAATAGGACGTTGCTAAACGTATTTACAAAATTGTTGGTCAGAACTAGCAAAATCGGTTGCAGTTGACCAACGAGATTTCTACGTTTGCAGAAACAGCCAAGTTTCGTAGGCTTAAGTCAGCTGGCACCCTTGTTGCATAGATACTGAAGTGAATTCATGCTCGCTGCCGAGGCATCACATGGAAGGATGTCTCCATACAAGAACCGAATACTGGGTACTGAGTATGTCATCAGTGTAGACTGGCCAGGTCAAATAACCTCACAACCACAGCTTAGTTCTCTTTTGCAGTTAACCAGTACCGAGGTGGGACATGTGATGCTACCTTAGTTTTAGTTAAGTTTTAGTTATGTCATGTTCCATAGATCATTTTCCCGATTATTTTATCGATATGATGTGTAACAGGTCAGATTATAAGATATATATACACCCATGAATAGTGCTAATATTAATATTATTGAATTTTTTTTACTATTTCTAAAACAGAAACTCGTCCATGGAGTAGAAGGAGTTGTCCAAAAGAAATGATTTTAAGCTAGATTTAAAACTTGATCTGCTACCTGCCAGACACTTTATGTTGTTGGGCAAATGATTAAAGATTTTTGTTGCTGAATAATATACTCCTTTTTGAGCAACTGACAGCTCCAATAACGGATAGGAAATGTCATTTTTCGCACTAGTGTTGTACATATGAACATTACTGTTCTTCGCGAATTGGGATGGATTATTTGTAACGAATTTCATTAGCGAGTATATGTACTCTAATGATGCAGTTAAAATACCTAACTCCTTGAAAAGGTGCCTACATGACGTCCTTGTGTGAACACCACTAATTATTCTTACTGTTCTCTTTTGTGCAATCAATACTTTATGTCTAAGTGGTGAATTACCCCAGAAAACCATTATATAAAAAATTATTGAGTGGAAATATGCAAAGTACGTTAGGAGGCTGATCTGTTTATTACCAAGACTAGAGATTATACGAAGAGCAAAACAAGCTGAACTTAGTTGTTTGAGAAGCTCAGTAATATGCTTCTTCCAGTTCAAGTTGTCATCAGTGTGAACACCCAAAAATTTGGAGAAATCTATCCTGTTAACTGAACCCTGTTCATATGCTACATCAATTGTTGGTATGACTCTATTCGGTGTACAGAACTGGATATAGTGAGTTTTTTCAAAATTAAGGGAGAGTCCATTTTCTGAGAACCACTTAATAATTCATTAAAAGCCATCCTTAACAACATCGTCAGCGGCTTTTTCTGGAATGGGATTTATTATAACACTCATGTCATCTGCAAAAAGTACTACTTCCGCTTGCAGGACGTTAAGTGGGAGGTCATTCACATGAATAAGGAACAGCAGAGGACCTAAAATTGAACCCTGTGGGACTCCCTTTGTGATAACTCTCCATTCACTAGAAGTTACCACCCTCCCAACATTATTTGTGCTATTCATCACAACTTTTTGCTTTCTGTTCATTAAGTATGATTCAAACTAGCTGTGTGTATAGTCTTCAGTTCCATAAAACCTGTGTTTTTCTAAGAGTGTGACATGATCCACACAGTCAAATGCCTTGGAGAGACCACAAAAAATACCAACTGGCGATAATTTGTTGTTTAGGGCTTGTAATATTTGATGGGTAGATAGCATTCTCTGTCGAGTAACCCTTTCGGAATCCGAACTGTGATATGCTGAGTAAATTATTTTCTCTTAAATGTGAGACTACTCTTGAATTCATAACTTTTTCTAATATTTTAGAAAATGAAGTCAGCAATGAGATTGGTCTATAGTTATCTAAGTCACTCTTGTCCCCTTTCTTATGAAGAGGTTTGACAGTTGCGTATTTCAATCTGCCTGGAAAAATTCCCTGTGCCAGCGAAGCATTACATATATCACTAAAGACTCCACTTATTAACTTCAAAATTCTCTTAGAGACTCCATCAACACCACATGAGCTCTTGTTTTTCAGTGTATTTATAATTTCCTTAATTTCAGTGGGGGATGTTGGTGCTATTTCTAAAGGCCTAAAGTCCTGGGGAATGACTTTTTAACATATATTTTTGCTCTTTGAGCTGAACCCTTGAACACTATTTTTGCTGCTACTTTCAGAAAGTGGTTGTTAAAAATACTTGCAACTTGTGAATGATCACAACACCATCATTTAGCTTTATTGTATGGTATGCTCTGCACTGTCAGGCTGCCCCGTCTCCCGTTTGACAGTATTCCATATAGTTTTAATCTTACTATCGGCATTATTAATTTCTGTCAGAACACATAAGCTTCTCGGCTTCTTAATGACTTTCCTTAAAATATTACAGTATCTTTTGTAGTAAGCAAGTACGTCGGATCCTGACTTATTCTGGCCTGTCCATATATTTCCCTCTTCCTCTTACACGATATCTTAATTCCCTTAGTAATCCATGGCTTACTTGACTGTAACGGCTTTTTTGCATAACGTTACAGGAAAGCAACTCAAATATCGAGACAGATTTACGGTGGAATAAATTGAACTTGGCATCAGCATCATTTTCTGTGTGTACTTCATCCCATTCTACCTCTTCTAGGCTGCACTTTAAGCTCTGTATCCTGTTCGCATTAATAAGCCTCCCTGCCTTGTATGAACCTGCCTGAATCCTGTAAGGTGCTATATGTCTGTGCGGTGGGCTGCTGCCACCTCACTTCTGCCTTTGTTGATGAGGAGGTTTCGGTGCCTCGTACCACCAGGCTCGCTGGAAGCCTAGCACATGGTACCTGGTGAGCTGCTGGACTACCATTAACCTGGAGGAGCACAGGAACTGCTTCTACGAGTGGACACTGACGTCAACGGCCGTTCTTTCACTGGGCAGCCGTGGCGTAAAACTTCACGACTATGGCCACCTCGTGCAGAGCTGCTGGCTGTCTTTCTGGGGTGCATCCTACATCAACAAGAGCACACTGGTAACATGTCGGCTGCCAGAGACAGCACAGGCAACAACGACCACTGACTGTGAAGTTGCAAGATGGCAAGTACACGCCTTCCTAACTGCAGCATTCGAGACTGCGACACATGCTGCCGTCAGCACATATGGGTGGGGCAGCACCCTTTGCTCGCAAGGCTACTGGCAGCCGTGAAGGAAGGCAACTGTGTATCCATGAATCATACATGTATTCTGATAACAATGTCTCATTAGCAACTTGTCCTTCGACAAATCTTCACCACCGCACTCTGCTCCGTGCCGTCTTGGCAACATGAGGCTACAGCTCATTTCCCCTATGGGGGGTGTTGTTACCTCATTGAGCCCACCTTGCTACTTCGAGACTGACGGTAGTTGGCCGTGCCTAGCTGAAAGTAGTTAGCGATTAAGTGCGGTGTGTAGAGATGAGGATACACCACAGTGGCAGATGTTGGCGTGCGTGCGGCGAGACGCGGCCAGTGGGCAGTGCAGTCTCGGGCAGTTGGCTGCTCTAATGAGAAACGCGCCTTCCCAAGACCGCAACTCGGCAGTCGACACACACACACACACACACAGGCTCCTGGAACTCCTACTGCAGTGTGCGGCGAACCCAAACAAGTTCCGTGGTGCACCACGTAACAACAGCGTTGACCGTTCGATCTGTTTTTTACTTGTTCATCATGCCACACACCAATGGCAGATAGGCACGCAGCGGTAAAGACAATGGTTACAAACTTGATTTTATCGACAACAGGTTAAGGAACATCGTGACTGGAACGTTTCTCGCTGAGGAAGAATCGCAACAACCAGTTAGTTACTGCTTAGGTTTCCAATTTAATTGATTCCGATACCGTCCACCCAACATCTGAAACAGTGTTTCGTTTTATTCCGACAAAACAGTGTCAGTTGTAGCGTTTCCTCATCTACTTCTGTTTACATCTACATCTACGTGATTACTCTGCTATTCACAATAAAGTGCCTGGCAGAGGGTTCAGTGAACCACCTTCAAGCTGTCTCTGTACCGTTCCACTCTCGAACGGCACGCGAGAAAAACGAGCACTTAAACTTTTCTGTGCGAGCCCTGATTTCTCTTATTTTATCGTGATGATCATTTCTCCCTTTGTAGGTGGGTGCCAACAGAATGTTTTCGCAATCGGAGGAGAAAACTGGTGATCGAAATTTCACGAGAAGATCCCGTCGCAACGGAAAACGCCTTTGTTTTAATGATTGCCACTCCAGTTCACGTATCATGTCTGTGACACTATCTCCCCTATTTCGCGATAATACAAAACGAGGTGCCCTTCTTTGTACTTTTTCGATGTGATCCGTCAGTCCCAGCTGATGCGGATCCCACACCGCACAGCAGTACTCCAGAATAGGGCGGATAGGCGTAGTGTAAGCAGTCTCTTTAGTAGATCTGTTGCACCTTCTAAGTGTTCTGCCAATGAATCGCAGTCTTTGTTTTGCTCTACCCACAATATTATCTATGTGATCATTCCAATTTAGGTTATTTGTAATTGTATTTCCTAAGTATTTAGCTGAATTTACAGCCTTCAGATTTGTGTGACTTTTCGCGTTTACATATGGGTATGTCGCCTGCGTCTACGTACATATTTCACAATATTTCTCGTTTTTGGGGTGGACTGCCTGTTTTTGCACTTAGCACTTCACACATGAAGTACATGCTAAAATTCTGTGTGAACTATCATATTACTTCTGTGACGAACGTCAACGAAAGAAGTGAGAACATTTTGAAAGCCCCAAATGAACATTTAGTTCGCTTGCTAGTGTTGTTATTGTTGCTGTTTTGTTGTAGCAGTAGTAAAGTGTTCGACCTTTGCCACTGAGTTGATTTGCTCCCAAATCGCAAGTTTCGAAATATATCTTCCGTCTTCAGGTGTCTTTTTGGAGAAACGTTTAGATTATTCCCACGAAAGAACTGCCGAGATATGTCACCATTGACTGTTGATGTTAACAGCCCGTCGTAACTAGGCCTGGGGTTCTGATCACGTTATGCCATTTACTTGAGGATATTTCACGTAGTGTTTGCTTTATGGTTCAAAAATACGTCCTGTGGTGGCATATCTGAGCAATGTTTTCATGGGAATAATGTAGACATTCCAGAGAAACACACCAGAAAATTTAAGATACCTTCCAAAACATGTAGTGCGAGGAATAAAGAACGCAGTCTCGTAGGTCAA
The DNA here is from genome assembly GCF_021461385.2 of Schistocerca piceifrons. Lineage (NCBI taxonomy): Eukaryota > Metazoa > Arthropoda > Insecta > Orthoptera > Acrididae > Schistocerca > Schistocerca piceifrons. The sequence goes on from NC_060143.1 coordinate 237,461,533, forward strand.
ACATTTTATAACTGCTTACCCAGGTTGCCACAGTCGATATCATTCCATCCGTGGAGATGGACAAATGTATTCTTGTTTCACGTATTAGCCGCTAAGGATTATGGCTGTTTCAACTGTTCGTCCTTTCCTTTCTTCCACATTTCTTGATGTTTTGCTCTCTTTTCTTGTGTCCAAGTGCTTCCATCTTCTTTGTGCGTTTTTCATGTAAATATTTGGAATCCTGTAATTTTTTTTCTGAGTGGCAGTCTTTCCTCAGTATCTTGTAGAGTTCGTTCATGCCCCTTCCAACTTCTTTGCACCATGTGTTACCCATTTTTAATTTACCGAAGAAAGTGTACAATCTTTTTGTCAATCTGTTGGGATTCATCCTTTCGAAAACTATTCTTCTTTTCCTATTCACGTATGTCATTTTTTCAATTGCGGGTAAAGTTCACTCCTATGAGGTCTGCTGTATTGTGTTTGTTCTTTAACTGGTCCCAGAATTTTTCTTTGTGCTTCCATTTTCACTATTTTGTTCAGAGTTAAACATTCTGCTGCTTAAAGTCCCATCTTGGCGAATTAATGTCGAGTAATGTGTAACTTTACCAGGAAGGTTACTTTTTTTCATATTATATACGTCCTTAGTGAGGTAGTATGCTGTTTTCATCTTATTTCTCCGACTTGCCATGTTCAATTAATTCTCCTAGATAGTTGTTAGTTCTTTCTATTTTCTCATATTTCGTTTTTATTATATTTGGGGCTGCGTTAATATTTGTCGTAAATTTGGTTACCTCAAAGGAGATTTGTATCCTGCTCTTTCAGCTTTTGCTTTAAGCAACTCTATTGGTCCAGTAGCTGTTTCCATTGCGTCTGAGAAAAAAAACTAGGTCATCCGCAGATGCTAAGCAGTCTTTATGTAGGTTGTCCTTTTTGTAACCTGATCTCCCTCACTGATTTGGCTTTTTTCTAATGACAGTCTCATTTCCTTTGTACCTTTTTATAGGACACAATTAAAGAGCAAAGGGGAGAGACACTATCTCCCTGCCTCACTCCAGTATTTATCTCAAAACTCCTATAATTTTCACCTCCAAAATTCACTTTAGAATTGGTGTTTGTTAGTGATTGCTTAATAAAAGCTGTGGTTTTGTTATCTAAGACAAATTCACTGAGTATTTCAGAGAGTGTCTTCGTATTAACTGTGTCATAGGCTTTCCTGGACTCAACAAAAGTGATTATGAAATTTTTAGATCTTATTCTTGTTATTATCATTAGAATTATTAATGAGTACAGAGTTAGTAGATGTCTAGCAAATGGTATACCTGAACAACTGATCTCTGCAAATCTTTCCACAGTGGGAGATATCAGCTTTCAAAAAATGAGATACAATACAGGCTTCATAAATTTTAAGCCAAAGATGGAGTGAGTTTGTGGCTGATGGGGTTGCCTTTGACCGTCTGTATATAATCGTGGTGACATGGTCATCATCGTCATCATCATCATCATCATCATCCTCGGCGTCGTCGTCGAAGGACTAAACCATCTGTGGGTTGTAATGCTCTCAATTATTTTGCTTTGTCGATCGATTTTCCTTCTGCCTTGTTCTGGCGTGTACACAGTGACTGGTGTTCTTGCATTCTCGTGGCACCCTCTTTGCAAATATTTCTGTACTTCACTCTTCCTTCATTGAAATTAGAAATGTTTAACCCTTCCCTGATATCTTCCTTTATCTAACTCTCAGGTAATGAGTGGCCAGATTAATGCTCTTAGAAATCTCATCTCAGCACCTTTCACCATTTTGCTCCCTCGTTAGATAAATATGGTGTCTGTTGTTTCAGACATGTCTGAAAGAGCAGACATCTCAGACGCATTTTGGCTTCGAAATGGATCGATGGTAACAGGTGAAAATTTATGGCGAACCGGGACTCGAAGCCGGATGTTTCCTGCTGAACGCGAGCGGTTGCCCTAACCGCCTCGGCCATACGAGCACACTTCGCATCCCACCCAAATTCCTAGCCAGTTACATACTACCAGTGTAGGGTACATACCCGTGAACCGCTCACTCGCCATTTCGTATTCCCGCAAGAGATCGGGCTTGGCGTGCATCTGCTCTGAAAGAATGGGTCGTTGATCAACGACGCAGCTTTCATAAGTGAAGGGTGGACACACGCCGTGTTAATGTCCAGTAACTGATGTTCGGCTGCTTTTAATCAAATGGCGTATATTTCCGGAACAGCTAACACATCAAGATGGACTTGCCTTCCGCGAACTCCAGGCCAGTGTTCCAGTGTAGCCGCGCCACCTTGCTGGCCGCCCTTATGTAACGCCGTCCTTCGCGCATACGGTGTGCCGCTGCGCCGCACTCTGCCGTGTCGAAACCGCGTAATACGTGCTCAGCGGATAGGCGCCATATTAGGACCCGCTAACTGGCGCTGCCCGCCTTCTCCAGGCCTGGCGCGTCGGCCAGTGTCACGCGGAAACTGTAACGTCCCTTCGTCCAGTCGGCTGGCAGTCTGCCAGTGTAACTACAACTGAAGGATCCGCCTAACCCTTTGCTAACGTTGGAGTGGTTTACAGTATATCCTCAGTGAGATATGCCACCTAATTTTCTGCCTGCTTATACGTCACGCGGAATGATCATTACACAGAAATAAATCAGAAATTACGGGGTGGAGGAGGACGTTACGCCGGATACACCACCACACACGCATACTTCATTCAGTTCGCGGGCGTCAGCTCCCAGTACAAGAGACGAACGGAGAGTCGCAGATGGTACTCCATCAGAATTTTTGAGAGGAATGGATGACGGTATCAGTAAGACTTGGAAAGGGAGAATCCAGAAGTTGAAAACAAAAACTGGAAACGCAAAAAAAGAAACAACGGAAAGGGTAAAAAAAGACAACGGAGGCAGCCAACGCATTAGCTGAATTACTTGACAAAGTTTTTAACGAAATCAACTTGTACTAATAAACTCAGAAATTTATGGTATCCTTGAATTCAGTTTCATACCTATTCGTTCCTGAGCATAATTAGGGAAGCTATGTGATTAACCCCACCCATTGATCAGATGCACCGTCGAAAATTAGCGTTTATTAACTTCTTTGACCACAGTTTTATTAGTGTTCATTTGTGGAGAGATTGAGGTAGATATGCAACTAGCACCATCTTTGGCTCTCTTTAATAGCGGGAAGAATGGGGTTGGCGGGAAGCGCAACACAAAAGAAAAACATTGGGAATTTTTCAGAAGGCAGTGTTACAAAATCAATATTTTGTGTGCAAGTGTTCTTGCACAACTGCGCCACACATTTTTAATTACAAAGGCCGTCACTCGTTCCTCTTTTCTTCCTGTCGTACAGGCGAAAAGGGTGGTGACAAAAACGACTTGTGCCTGCGAACGATTCTCAATCTTATTTCTGTGTAATGATCATTCCGCGTGACCTATAAGCAGGCAGAAAATAAGGGACATATCTCATTGAGGATATCCTGTAAAACGCTCCAACGTTAGTAAAGGGTTAGCCGGATCCTTCTGTTGTACTCTACTGGCCATTAAAATTTCTACACCACGAAGATGACGTGCTACAGACGCGAAATTTAAGCGACGGGAAGAAGATGCTGTAATATGCAAATGATTAGCTTTTCAGAGCATTCACACAACGTTGGCGCCGATGGTGACACCTACAATGTGCTGACATGAGGAAAGTTTCCAACCGATTTCTCATACACAAACAACAGTTGACCGGCGTTGCCTGGTGAAACGCTGTTGTGATGCCTCGTGTAAGTAGGAGAAATGCGTACCATCACGATTCCGACTTTGATAAAGATCGGTGTGTAGCCTATCGCGATTGCGGTTTATCGTATCGCGACATTGCTGCTTGCGTTGGTCGAGAACCAATGACTGATAAGAGAATATGGAATCGGTGGGTTCAGGAGGGTAATACGGAACGCCGTGCTGGATCCCAACGACCTCGTATCACTAGCAGTCGAGATGATAGGCATCTTATCCGTATGGCTGTAACGGATCGTGCAGCCACGTCTCGATCCCTGAGTCAACAGATGGGGACGTTTGCAAGACAACAACCATCTGCACGAACAGTTCGACGACGTTTGCGGCAGCACGAACTATCAGCTCGGAGACCGTGGCTGCGGTTACCCTTGACGCTGCATCACAGACAGGAGCGCCTGCGATGGTGTAATCAACGATGAACCTGGGTGCACGAATGGCAAAACGTCGTTTTTTCGGATGAATCCAGGTTCTGTTTGCAGCATCATGATGGTCGCATCCGTGTTTGGCGACATCGCGGTGAACGCACATTGGAAGCGTGTATTCGTCATCACCATACTGGCGTATCACCCGGCGTGATGGAGTGGGGTGCCATTGGTTACACATCTCGGTCACCTCTTGTTGCATTGACGGCACTTTGAACAGTGGACGTTGCATTTCAGATGTGTTACGACCCGTGGCTCTACCCTTCATTCGATCCCTACGAAACCATACATGTCAGCAGGATAATGCACGACCGCATGTTGCAGGCCCTATACGGGCCTTTCTGGATACAGAAAATGTTCGACTGCTGCCCTGGCCAGCACATTCTCCAGATCTCTCACCAAACGTCTGGTAAATGGTGTCCGAGCAAGAGGCTCGTCACAATACGCCAGTCACTACTCTCGATGAACTGTGGTATCGTGCTGAAGCTGCATGAGCAGCTGTACCTGTACACGCCATCCAAGCTCTGTTTGACTCAATGCCCAGGCGTATCAAGGCCGTTATTACGACCAGAGGTGGTTGTTCTGGGAAGTGATTTCTCAGGATCTATGCACCCAAATTGCGTGAAAATATTATCACATTTCAGTTCTAGTATAATATATTTGTGCAATGAATACCCGTTTATCATCTGCATTTTTTTCTTGGTGTAGCAATTTTAATGGCCAATATTGTATATAGTGTGAACCAGAACTCCACCGACAAACTTTCGGAGGTGGTAGTATCGACCAGGAGAAGAAAAAAAGTCCAGTAAACATGGGCTTCTAACAACCCTACCACAACAAAGGTCAAAATTTTAATAACGATTGTGGTGTTCAAAAAAATGGTTCAAATGGCTCTGAGCACTATGGGACTCAACATCTTAGGTCATAAGTCCCCTAGAACTTAGAACTACTTAAACCTAACTAACCTAAGGACATCACACACACTCATGCCCGAGGCAGGATTCGAACCTGCGACCGTAGCAGCCTCGCGGTTCCGGATTGCAGCGCCAGAACCGCACGGCCACCGCGGCCGGCGATTGTGGTGTTGCTCACGCTGGTAAATACTGCATTATCGGGCAACAACAGTCATATTATGTGGCAGGTGTCATTAGAGTACAGTTAATAGCCATTTCATGTAATAATGAAAAAACTAGGCACTCATCTTTTTGTGTTTCCCACGCAGGTCTCGTCGTAAAATCATGGCTCAGTCGTTGAAAATCTAGGTGGTTATGATTCCAAGCTCGGATGCAAAGAGGCCTAGGTTTTATTCTGCTGTATTCAAAAGTTTTGTAGATGCACTTCTCAAACCATTCTTGGAGATTAAACCTTTCAAAGTTAGCACAATGGTGATGTAAAAAAATAATCAACACTCCGAATTTAAGTTACACTTACTTTTAACTGCTTTTATTGCAATATCACGTATCACACAAAACATCACTTCACAATATAAAACATACTTGAAAGCATCTTCCTCACATTTTATAAGCCAACTATAATATGCGTCTTTCCAACATGACGTCCAAGACTTGACCTTTTCAACGTCCGACTCTCTAACACGTTAATAACTAACTAACCATCGCTTACGAGCCCAAAAATCAGAGTTACAAGTACGTCAAAGATCATAGTGACAAAAAAAAAAGGTTCAAATGGCTCTGAGCACTATGGGACTTAACAGCTATAGTCATCAGTCCCCTAGAACTTAGAACTACTTAAACCTAACTAACCTAAGGACATCACACAACACCCAGTCATCACGAGGCAGAGAAAATCCCTGACCCCGCCGGAATCGAACCCGGGAACCCGGGCGCGGGAAGCGAGAACGCTACCGCACGACCACGAGCTGCGGACATAGTGACAAAGGAAAGAATACACATAAGAATAGTATCATTGCAATATAAACATATCGATGTATCACAAATGAAATCAAATCTTAATGTTGTCTCAGAAATATGTTAAGTAGTTAACAGAAACACAGTAGAATATTACTGGTATCGAGAGGTTCAGGTGAGGTGCCGTAATGGTTACGTAATTCAAGTACCATTAAAGGCTCTAAAATGCATTCCTGAAGAGCTGTATGCACTTGTTCATCTTCGCCAGTGTGAAACACATGCTTCTACTGAATAATCTGCCATAGCTCTTAAGGTAAGCATGTTAGAGCCCACGTTCGTTAGAAATTTTGATTTTGTTTTAGTACATACCACCCCGTCTGAAAGTTTATCGTCGGAGTTCTGGTTCACCCTGCGGAAACTCTGCGACTGTCATGAATAAATGTTTTCAGAAATGACTGATGCTAGTCGCACTTCGTGATTGTACAATTTCTGTTTTGCCATTAGCGGTTTCAAGTCGCCTAATGACTCATCACCAGATGCTACAGTTCTCAAGTAATCGTTTGTAGCGTTGTGGGGAAAGGGATTTTTTTTTTTTGGGGGGGGGGGGGGGAGTCAGAGAGGGCATTGTGTAGCAGCAGCAAGACAGGAAAAGATTGAAATAAGTAAACAGTGAATGTCGCGAGGTGTATACGTCTCTTTTCGAGGGTGATTTGTCGTGTCAGATACAGAAGGTTGAAATGTTTACACAGAACCTGTACTCCTCATTTGGTATACACAATAATTTTGTCAGGTGCTACACGTGCCATCCGATACATCGGTTAAAAAGGAAAGCAGGGAAGGTACGGCCTCTTCTGAGAACTGTGTGGTCACGCCATTGTCTGAAGTTGCCGAGTCCAGCTGGGGGTGGCCGTTGCGAAATTCGGTCGCGTCCTCCTTTAGACAGTCCCGGCGCCTTCGTCTGCGTCTCGGCGAGTGATGCCGTGCAGCGGCAGAGCGGATGGGTCATCAGACGGGAAGAATGCGCAGACGGGCTGACTAGCGCTCGCCGCTACCGCGTGTCCTGGATAGGACGGGGCGGAACAGCTGAGGCGTGAACACGAGAGTCAGCACGGCGACCGCGTGGGAAGGCGACCGACGATGGCGTGAGCTCCCCGTGGGCGGCGGGGCTGCTGTAGAGACAGACGAGGTGGGCCCCGGGGATAGCGGGTACCGCTGAAGCAACCGCTTTTCGGTTATATCGCTTTTTTCCCGCACCAGTTCAACCTGAGCGTTGAAACCTCTCAAAATAACCCGTTTTTGAAATAACCGACTTTGTCGTTTATTCATGTTATTTCCTGTAATAAACGTAGAAATCTAACAAAGAATATACACTACTGGCCATTCGAATTGCTACACCAAAAAGAAATGCAGTTGATAAACGGGTATTCATTGGACAAATATATTATACCAGAACTGACATGTGATTACATTTTCCCGCAATTTGGGTGCTTAGATCCTGAGAAATCAATACCCAGAACAATCACCTCTGGCAGTAATAACAGCCTTGATACGCTTGGGCATTGAGTCAAACAGAGCTTGGATGGCGTGTACAGGTACAGCTGCCCATGCAGCTTCAACACGATACTACAGTTCATCAAGAGTAGTGACTGGCGTATTGCGACGAGCCAGTTGCTCGGCCACCGTTGACCAGACGTTTTCAATTGGTGAGAGATCTGGAGAATGTGCTGGCCAGGGCAGCAGTCGAACGTTTTCTGTATCCAGAAAGGCCCGTACAGGACCTGCAACACGCGGTCGTGCATTATCCTGCTAAAATGTAGGGTTTCGCGGGGATCGAATGAAGGGTAGAGTCACGGGTCGTAACACATCTGAAATGTAACGTCCACTGTTCAAAGTGCCGTCAATGCAACAAGAGGTGACCGAGACGTGTAACCAATGGCACCTCATACCATCACGCCGGGTGATACGCCAGTATGGAGATGACGAATACACGCCTCCAATGTGCGTTGACCTGGATGTCGCCAAACACGGATGCGACCATCACGATGCTGTAAACAGAACCTGGATTCATCCGAAAAAATGATGTTTTGCCATTCGTGCACCCAGGTTCGTCGTTGAGTACACCATCGCAGGCGCTCCTGTCTGTGATGCAGCGTCAAGGGTAACCGCAGCCATGGTCTCCGAGTTGATAGTCCATGCTGCTGCAAACGTCGTCGAACTGTTCTTGCAGATGGTTGTTGTCTTGCAAACGTCCCCATCTGTTGACTCAGGGATCGAGACGTGGCTGCTCGATCCGTTACAGCCATGCGGATAAGATGCCTAGTGATACGAGGCCGTTGGGATCCAGCACGGCGTTCCGTATTACCCTGCAGAACCCGGGGATTCCATATTCTGCTAACAGTCATTGGATCTCGACCAACGCGAGCGGCAATGTCACGATACGATAAACCGCGCGTTGCAGGTCAACTGCTGTTTAGTTATGAGAAATCGTTTGGAAACTTTCCTCATGTCAGCACGTTGTAGTTGAATACAATCCCCCTGCGGGTTCGGGGGTAAGAATAGGCCCGCGGTATTCCTGCCTGTCGTAAGAGGCGACTAAAAGGAGTCTCAAACTTTTCGGCCTTCTGTGATGGTCCCCTGTTGGGTTTGACCTCCATCTCTCAAAATTTTCCGAAGAGCGAGCCGATTGGGGAAGGGCGCCTTACTTGGTGCATTGTGTTCATCTTGCGATCAGACCTTTCGCCAGCTTATTCGCTGTTGAATTGCAGTCCTGCCCGCTCCCCATCTCTTGGGCATGACTACATTCCTGCGTGCAGATTACACCTTGCACAGTGTAGTGCCTCTTTCTGCACTGACGGTGACCATGGACCACATGTTACCTAACATCCAGCACGGTAGCCAGTCTGTTGTGGTGGGGCCGCCATGTACCCTGTTGGTTGTAGCCCCCTGACAACACAGGGATCGCTCTACTGATGCCTGCGCCGTTGACTCCCCACGTATGCCAAGGAGTAGATGCCTATCCTCCTGGGGTATCGGGACTCCCGGCAACGGCCATCCTGCCAGGTGGCCTTTGCTGTGGCTGGGTGGCGCCCGTGGGGAGGGCCCTTGGTCGGACTAGGTGGCATCAGGGCGGTTGACCCGCAATGAAGCGTGGTACATCGTCTCTCGCTGGTGGCCAGCCGCCAGCAGTCTCTAAGCGTTCTCGGGCTCAATTTAACGCTCAGAAGTACGATCCGAAAACGTTCTCCTCCCTGGCCTCACCGTGGGAGGAACGTAAATCTCAGGATGGCAGTAGCAGTTATTCGCCCCGATTCTTAGTTTGTACGAGAGCTGATGGAGAGTCGTTTCTCTCCACAAAGCCTCAGTTCTTCGTCGAGCATTTAGAGGACAAGTTTGGGGAGGTGGAGGGCTTGTCCAAAATGCGCTCTGGATCGATTCTGATACAAACGGCATCCTCTGCCCAGTCACGACGGTTACTTGATTGTGACAAGTTGGGCGATGTTGCTGTTACGATCACACCGCATAAGAGTTTAAATATGGTCCAGGGAGTTATTTACCATAAGGACCTTCTTTTGCAGTCTGATGACGAGCAGCGCGCCAACTTAGAGCGCAGAGGTGTACATTTCATCCGGCGCGTTCATCGGGGTCCGAAGGAAAATCAGATAACTACCGCTGCCTTCATCTTGCCAGCCTCACATGTCGAGATTGCGGACGCCCATCTCATCCCAATACTCCATGTGCCCCGCCTCCCGTCTGTGTCAACTGCGGGGAGCACCATTCACCTTGCTCGCCAGACTGCAGAATCTTCCAGAAAGAACGCAAAATCATGGAATATAAGACCCTGGACCGACTGATTTATACTGAGGCCAAAAGGAAATACGACCGATTACATCCCGTGAGAATGACATCTTCCTACGCCGCTGCTACAACACCTGTGCTCGCCCCATCGGTTTCGCGACTTCTGGCCGGATCGCTGAGTGGTACAACTCCTCCTGCCCCCTTGCCAGTGGGGGCTCTACCCACCAGGTTGCTCCTACGCCACCTACCTCAGGAGCAACACCATCCCCCCCGTCATGGACGTCCATCCCTGCTTCTAAGCCGGAGAAGTGTCCCACTTCTTCGGCTTCTCACGCTCGCAAGGGGTCCCTTGGGTCCCTCCCTTCCCAGGTTTCCACTAGTGGGAAGGCTGACGACCGACAGTGGCGTAAGTGCCCACAATCAGCTGGTCGAAGGGCTTCACGATCCTCCTCAGTCCCGGAGACTGAATCGGTGAAGCCCTCCCAGCCAGTTAAACCCAAGGAGCGGCGTGAGAAATCCAAGAAGAAGAGCTCTAAGCCCAAGGAACTCGCGGTGGCAGCCGCCCCACCGCAACCTTCCAGCTCTGCGTCTGAGGACGAGGTGGAGATTCTGGCGTCTGCTGAGGACCTCGATCTCGCCGGTCCCTTAGACGCCATGGATGGCATTAGCACAGGTGCTCAATTGGAGGCAGCAGGTGACCCAGCGGCGTAATCTGTCTTCCCAGTCCCGTTACGCCTTTCTCAGCCGTGGACAATACCATCCTCCAGTGGAACTGCAGCAGTTTCTTCCACCATCTAGCTGAGCTCCGCCAGCTTATCAGCCTTCATCCTTTCTTCTGCATTGCTCTTCAGGAAACTTGGTTTCCAGCAATGCGAACCCCCGCCCTCTGTGGCTATCGGGGTTATTATAAGAACCGAGCAGCATATGAAAGGGTATCTGGTGGCGTCTGCATCTATGTCCTTAACTCTCTTCACAGCGAGTCTTTCCCTCTACAAACAGCTTTAGAGGCTGTCGCTGTTAGGGTGTGGAGGCCATAGGCTATTACCGTCTGCAGTCTTTACCTTCCACCGGATGGTGATGTCTCGCAGCATGAGCTGGCTGCGCTGCTAGCCCAATTGCCGTCACCTTTCTTGTTACTGGGCGACTTCAACGCCCGTAACCCTCTGTAGGGTGGGTCAGTGGCAACAGGTCGAGGCGCCACCATTGAGCATTTATTGGCACAGCTCGATCTTACACTTCTAAATGATGGTTCCTTCACACACTTCAGCGTGGCGCATGGCACGTACTCCGCCATCGACCTTTCGATCTGTAGCCCTCGCCTCTTACCGTCTGTCCAATGGAGTGTGCATGACGACTTGTGTGGCAGTGACCACTTTCCAATCTTTCTGTCACTGCCACCACGTCACTCTTCTGGGCGCCCCAGCAGATGGGCTATGAATAAGGCTGACTGGGACTTGTTTTCCTCCACTGCCGCTATTGAGCCTCTCTCTAGTGATGACATTGATGCGGTGGTTCAATCGGTCACCACCGACATCGTTACTGCCGACGAATCTGCCATTCCCCGTTCTTCTGGGTCCCCTCGGCGGAGGGCTGTGCCTTGGTGGTCGCCTGAGATCGCTGAAGCGATTAAAGATCGCCGGCGGGCGCTCCAGTGTCACAAGCGACATCCCTCCATGGACCACCTTCAAACGGCTGCGTGCGCGGTCCTGCCTCCTTATCCGCCAAGGCAAGCAGGAGTGCTGGGAGCGGTATGTGTCCACCATTGGCCTCCATGTCACTCCATCGCAGGTCTGGGCCGAGATTCGACGCGTCTACGGCTATTGGACTCCTGTCATCGTCCCTGCGCTCTCACTGAATGGAGCAGTTTGTACTGACTCCGACGTCATTGCAACCCGCTTGGCAGAGCATTTTGCTCTGAGTTCCACTTCTGCGAATTACCACCAGGCCTTCCGCTCCATCAAAGGGCGGATGGAACGTCGGAGCCTTTCTTTTCACACCCACACTTCTGAATCCTACAATGCTCCATTCAGTGAGTGGGAATTTCACAGTGCCCTTGCCACTTGCCCTGATACCGCTCCCGGGCCAGATCGCATCCACTGTCATATGCTGAAACACCTTTCAGTGGACTACAAGCGACGCCTCCTCGACCTTTATAACCGGCTCTGGGTCGAGGGTGAGTTTCCGTCGCAATGGCGGGAAGGCATTGTCATCCCCGTTTTGAAACCGAGCAAGAGCCCTTTGGAGGTGGACAGCTACCGCCCCATTAGCCTCACCAACGTTGTTTGCAAGCTTCTCGAACGGATGGTGAGCCGGCGTTTGAATTGGGTACTGGAGTCTCGGGGCCTTCTAGCTCCGTCTCAGGGTGGGTTCCGTAAAGGCCGCTCCGCCGCCGACAATCTGGTGAGCCTGGAGTCGGCCATCCGTACTGCCTTTGCCCGCCGTCAGCACCTAGTCGCTGTCTTTTTCGACATGCGGAAGGTGTACGATACGACATGGCGTCATCACATCCTTTCTACGCTTCATGGATGGGGTCTTCAGGGCCCTCTGCCGATCTTTATCCGCAATTTCCTGTCGTATCGTACCTTCCGCGTGCAAGTTGCAGCCTCATAGTTCCTCCCACGTCCAGGAGAACGGCGTGCCACAGGGTTCTGTTTTAAGTGTCTGCCTGTTTTTAATAGCCATTAACGGGCTCGCTGCAGCGGTGGGAAATTCTGTCTCCGCTTCCCTGTATGCTGACGAGTTCTGCCTTTACTACAGCTCTACTGGCATTGCGGCTGTTGAACGTCAGCTACAGGGCGCTATCCGCAAGGCACAGTCTTGGGCTGTAGCTCATGGGTTCCAGTTTTCGGCTGCGAAGACCCGCGTTATGCATTTCTGCCGGCGACGTATTGTCCACCCGGAGCCGCAGCTTTCTCTTGACGGCGAACTTCTTTCAGTGGTGGAATCACACAGGTTTTTGGGGGTGGTTTTCGATGCCCGGTTGACTTGGCTGCCTCATATCCAGCATCTCAAACAGGCGTGTTGGCGGCATCTAAATGCTCTGAGATGCTTGAGCCACACCCGCTGGGGCGCCGACCGATCTACCCTGTTACGGCTCTACCAGGCGTTAATCCAGTCTCGTCTGGATTATGGGAGCCTGGCTTATGGCTCAGCATCCCCATCTGCATTGCGGATGCTGGACATAATCCTCCATAGCGGGATATGCCTTGCCACTGGTGCTTTCTGCACCAGCCCTGTGGACAACATACTAGTGGAGGCAGGTGTCCCTCCACTGCGGTTACGACGACGACAATTACTTGCTGCTTATGCTGCCCATGTTTTTTGGTGCCCGGGCATCCAAATTACCGTGTCCTGTTCCCGCAGTCAGTCGTGCATCTGCCAGACCGTTGGCCCCGGTCGGGTTGTCCGATCGCCGTACGCGTCAAGGAGCTTCTCTCCAGGCTTGGGTTTTTCCCTGTTCCACCTCCTTTCCGGGCAACTCTGTGTACACCCCCGTGGTGTGTGCCTCGCCCTTGCCTTCGGCTCGACTTGGCACAGGTCTCGAAGGACTCAGTCCCTCCAGAGGCCTTCCGCCGCCACTTTTATTCCATCCTGGCCACGTATCAGGGCTCTATAATTGTTTACACTGACGGTTCGATGGTTGCTGGTCGTGTCGGGTATGCGCTAACTCTAGGGGACCATTCCGAACAACGTTCCTTGCCGGATGGCTGCAGCGTTTACACTGCTGAGCTGGTTGCCATCTTTCGTGCCCTAGAGTGTATCCGCTCCTGCTCAGGTGAGTCCTTCGTGATCTGTAGCGATTCCCTGAGCGGTTTACGAGCTCTCGACCAGTGCTTCCCTCGTTCTCGTCTGGTGATGGCTATCCATGAGTCCCTGCATACTCTTGCGCGTTGCGGCCGCTCTGTGGCCTTCGTGTGGACCCCAGGCCATGTTGGGATACCTGGCAATGAGACTGTTGACCTCCTGGCGAAAGAGGCCAGTAGTAAATCATCTCTGGAGATTGGCCTCCCGGAGACTGATTTGCAGGCAGTCTTACATCGCGAAGTTCTTTCGGTTTGGGACGCTGAATGGCGCAATCTGCCCACGCCCAACAAACTCCGTCCAGTCAAGGCGACGACGACTGTGTGGCGGTCGTCCATGCGGGTCTCCCACAAGGAGTCTGTTGTCCTCTGCTGGCTGCGCATTGGGCACACTCGGCTTACGCACGGCCACTTATTGCGCCGTGAGGACGCACCCCTATGTCGCTGCGGCTCCGTTTTATCTGTGGGCCATTTTTTATTGGAGTGTCCGCTTTTAGCTGTGCTCAGGCAGTCGTTCGCACTGCCTGACACGCTCCCTGCCCTTTTAACAGATGACTCTGCTACGGCTGACTTAGTTTTACGTTTTATTCGGGCAGGTTTTTTTTATCATTTAATCTAAGTGTTTCTGTTTTATCTTATTGTTTTGTGTTGATTCTGGCCTTTGGCATCTGGTTTTAAACTGATTTTATAATGTGTTTTATGTGGTTGGCTTTTCCCTTTTTATTTCAATGGTCGGCCAACCACCGTCACACTCTTTGTGCTTTTAGTTCGTTTTGTCTGGTCTTTGTCTCAGTTTCTCTTGTTCTGTGTCGTCTGTGCTCTATTCTTTTAATCGTTTTTCTTCTCTGTGGGTGTTTTTAGTACTTGGAAAAAGGGACCGATGACCGTAGCAGTCTGGTCCCTTTAATCCCACAAACCAACCAACCAACCAAGCCCCAGTTTTTTGTGGAGCATTTAGAGGACAAGTTCGGGGAGGTGGAAGGCTTGTCCAAAATGCGCTCTGGGTCAGTTCTCATCATAACAGCATCCTCTGCCCGGTCACGGAGGTTGCTCACTTGCGACAGGTTGGGGGATGTTTCCGTCACCATCACTCCCCATAAGAGTTTAAACATGGTCCAGGGTATTATATTCCACAGGGATCTTCTTCTGCAGTCCGAGGATGAACTACGCGCCAATCTAGAACGACGAGGTGTTCACTTCGTCCGGCGCGTCCATCGGGGTCCGAGGGATAATCCGGTAGCCACTGGTGCCTTCATCTTGGCCTTCGAAGGTGATGTTTTACCCGAAAAGGTCAAGGTGATGGTTTACCGCTGTGATGTGAAGCCATATATCCCTCCTCTGATGAGGTGTTTTAAATGCTGGAAGTTCGGGCACATGTCATGTTGCTGTACTTCCGGCATCACATGTCGAGATTGTGGACGTCCTTTGCATCCCAATACTCCATGTGCTCTGCCTCCCATTTGTGTTAACTGCGGAGAACACCATTCCCCCTGCTCGCCGGACTGTAGGATATTCCTGAAGGAACGAAAGATAATGGAATATAAGACCCTGTACCGCCTGACCTACACTGAGGCTAAACGGAAGTATGAGCAGCTCCATCCTGTGGCAATGACGTCGACCTATGCCGCTGCTGCAACAACGGTTCTCCCATCGTCACTTATCGTTGGCTCTAAGATCTGTCACAATCCACCGGCCCCCTTGGTTGTGGGGGGCACTTCACTCCCTGTTGCTCCTGCTCCATCTTCTTCATGAGCAACACCCCCCCCCCCCAACCATCGGAGACATCAGTTCCCCCTTCCCAGCCGGAGAAGAGTAAGACTTCTTCAGCTACTCTCGCCAGGAAGGGGTCCCTTGGGGACCTACCTTCGCAAGTTCTGACCAGTGGAAAGGCAGACACCCGCAAGTGGCTGAAACAACCACCAGTCCCTGGTCTAGGGCTGCACGGTCGTCGTCCGTCCCTGAGACTGACCCAGTGAAGCCCTCCAAGCTTGAACCACCGAAGGCACAGCGAGAAAAACAGAAGAAGAAGAAAGTCCCCAAGGCTAACGACATTGTGGTGGCACCCATCCCACCGCTTCCTACAAGCACTGCGTCTGAGGACGAGGTGGAGATTCTGGCGTCCGCTGAGGACCTCGATCTCGCCGGTCCCTTAGACGCCATGGAAAGCACTAGCACAGGTGCTCATTCAGAGGCAGCAGGTGACCCAGCGGCGTAATCTGCCTTCCCAGTCCCGTCACGCCTTTCTCAGACATGAACAATACCATCCTCCAGTGGAACTGCAGCGGTTTCTTCCACCATCTAGCTGAGCTCCGCCAACTTATCAGCCTTCACCCTTTCTTCTCCATTGCACTTCAGGAAACTTGGTTTCCAGCAATGCGAACCCCCGCCCTCTGTGGCTATCGGGGTTATTATAAGAACCAGGCAGCTTATGAAAGGGTGTCTGGTGGCGTCTGGATATATGTCCTTAACTCTCTTCACAGCGAGTCTGTCCCTCTACATACAGCTTTAGAGGCTGTCGCTGTTCGGGTGTGGACGCCACAGGCTGTTACTGTCTGCAGTCTTTACCTTCCACCAGATGTTGATGTCGCGCAGCACGTCCTGTCTGCGCTGATAGCCCAATTGCCGCCACCTTTCTTGTTACTGGGCGACATTAACGCCCATAACCCTCTGTGGGGTGGGTCAGTGGCAACAGGTCGAGGCGCCACCATTGAGCATTTATTGGCGCAGCTCGATCTCTCGATTTTAAATGATGGTGCCTCCACACACTTCAGCGTGGCGCATCGCACATACTCCGCCATTGACCTATCGATCTGTAGCCCTAGCCTCTTACCGTCTGTTCAATGGAGTGTGCATGACGACCTGTGTGGTAGTGACCATTTTCCAATCTTTCTGTCACTGCCACGGCGTCACTCTTTTGGGCGCCCCAGCAGATGGGCTATGACTGAGGCTGACTGGGACTTGTTCTCCTCCAATGCCGCTATTGAGCCTCTCTCTAGTGACGACATTGATGCGGTGGTTCACTCAGTCACCACCAGCATCGTTACTGCCGCAGAATCTGCCATTCGCAGTTCTTCTGGGTCCCCTCGGCGGCGGACTGTGCCTTGGGGGTCGCCTGAGATCGCTGAGGCGATTAAAGATCGCCGGCGGGCGCTGCAGTGTCAAAAGCGACATCCCTGCTTTGATCACCTCATCACCTTCAAACGGTTGCGTGCACGGGCCCGCCGCCTTATTCGTCGAAGCAAGCAGGAGTGCTGGGAGCGGTATGTGTCCACCATTGGCCTCCATGTCTCTCCATCGCAGGTGTGGGCCAAGATCCGACGCCTCTATGGCTATGGGACCCCTGTCAGCGTCCCTGCGCTCTCACTGAATGGAGCAGTTTGTACAGACTCCGACAAAATTGCCAACAGCTTGGCAGAGCATTTTGCTCCTAGTTCCGCTTCTTCCAATTACCCACTGCCCTTCCGCTCCATTAAAGAGCGGATGGAATGTCGGAGCCTTTCTTTTCGCATCCACCATTCTGAATCCTACAATGCTCCATTCAGTGAGTGGATGGACTGCAAGCGACGCCTCCTCGACTTTACAACCGTCTCTGGGTCGAGGGTGAGTTTCCGTTGCAATGGCGAGAAAGCATTGTCATCCCCATTTTGAAACTGGGCAAGAGCCCTTTGGAGGTGGACAGCTACCGCCCCATTAGCCTCACCAACGTTCTTTGCAAGCTTCTCGAACGGATGGTGAGCTGGCGCTTGGATTGGGTACTGGAGTCTCGGGGCCTTCTGGCTCCGTCTCAGGGTGGAGTCCGTAAATGCCGCTCTGCCACTGACAATCTGGTGAGTCTGGAGTCGGCCATCCGTACTGCCTTTGCCCGCCGTCAGCACCTGGTCGCTGTCTTTTTCGACATGCGGAAGGCGTACGATTCGACATGGCGTCATCACATACTTTCTACGCTTCATGGATGGGGTCTTCGGGGCCCTCTGCCGCTCTTTATCCGAAATTTCCTGTCGTGTCGTACCTTCCGCGTGCAAGTCGCGGCCTCTCATAGTTCCTCCCGAGTCCAGGAGAAAGGGATACCACAGGGATCTGTCCTCAGTGTCTGCCTGTTTTTAATCGCAATAAACGGGCTCGCTGCAGCGGTGGGAAATTCTGTCTCCGCTTCCCTGTATGCTGACGACTTCTGCCTTTACTACAGCTCTACTGGCATTGCAGCTGTTGAACGTCAGCTACAGGGCGCTATCCGCAAGGCGCAGTCTTGGGCTGTAGCGCATGGTTTTCAGTTTTCGGCAGCGCAGACCCGCGTTATGCATTTCTGCCGGCGCCGAACGGTCCTTCCTGAGCCGCGGCTTTATCTTGCCGACGAACTCCTTGCTGTGGTGGAGACCCACAGGTTTTTGGGTGTAGTTTTTGATGCCCGGCTGACTTGGCTGCCTCATATTTGGCAGCTTAAACAGGCGTGTTGGCGGCATCTAAATGCTCTGAGATGCTTGAGCCACACCCGCTGGGGCGCCGACCGATCTACCCTGTTACGGCTCTACCAGGCGTTAATCTAGTCACATCTGGATTATGAGAGCCTGGCTTATGGCTCAGCATCCCCATCTGCGTTGCAGGTGCTGGACCCAATCCTCCACAGCGGGATACGCCTTGCCACTGGTGCTTTCCGTACCATCCCTGTGGACAGCATACTAGTGTAGGCAGGTGACCCTCCACTGCGGTTACGGCGCCAACGTTTGCTGGCCGCTTATGCTGCCCATGTTTTCAGCTTGCCCGGGCATCCTAACTATCGGCTACTATTCGCACAGTCGCACGTCCGCCTTCCAGAACGTCGGCCCAGGGCTGGATGTACGATCGCGGTCCGCGTCCGAGAGCTTCTCTCTGGGCTTGGGGCCTTACTTCTTCCGCCTCCATTCAGGTCACCTCTGCGTACACCCCCATGGTGTGTGCCTCGCCCTCGCCTTCAGCTGGAATTGGCACAGGGCCTGAAGGACTCAGTCCCTCCGGCGGCTTTCCGCCACCGTTTTCTTTCCCTCCTTGCAATGTAACAGGGCTCTGGCATTGCGTACACTGACGGCACGATGGTTGCTGGTCATGCCGGTTATGCGCTTACTGTAGGGGACCATTCCGAACAACGTTCATTGCCGGCTGGCTGCAGCGTTTACACTGCTGAGCTGGTCGCCATCTTTCGTGCCCTAGAGTATATCCGCTCCTGCTCAGGTGAGTCCTTCGTGATCTGTAGCGATTCCCTGAGCGGTTTACGAGCTCTCGACCAGTGTTTCCCTCGTTCTCGTCTGGTGATGGCTATCCAGGAGTCCCTGCATACTCTTGCCCATTGCGGCCGCTCTGTGGTCTTTGTGTGGACCCCCGGTCATGTCGGTATCCCGGGCAATGAATATGTTGACCGCCTGGCGAAAGAGGCCATCAGTAAACCATCTATGGAAATTGGCCTCCCAGAGACTGATTTGCGAGCAGTCCTACGCCGAAAAGTTTTTGCGCTTTGGGACGCTGAATGGCGTGATAGGATCGCGCCCAATAAACTCCGTGCCATTAAGGAGACGACGACTGTGTGGAGGTCATCCATGCGAGCCAACCGCAGGGACTCAGTCGTCCTCTGCCGGCTCCGCATTGGCCACTCTTGGCTGACACACAGTTACTTACTGTGTCGGGAGGACCCATTTGCGCTGCCTGATACGCTCCCTGCACTTTTAACTGATGACCCCGCTATGGCTGGCTTAGTTTTACGTTTTATTCGGGCAGGGA
This sequence comes from Schistocerca piceifrons, assembly GCF_021461385.2. Taxonomy (NCBI): domain Eukaryota; kingdom Metazoa; phylum Arthropoda; class Insecta; order Orthoptera; family Acrididae; genus Schistocerca; species Schistocerca piceifrons. Next base: position 237,480,926 of record NC_060143.1, read on the forward strand.
GTTTTTATCATTTAATTTGAGTGTTTATGTTTTATTTTATTGTTTTGTGTTGATTCTGGCCTTTGGCCTACGGTTTTAAACTGAGTTTTTATTGTATGGTCGGCCAACCACTGCCACAGTCCATGTGATTTCAATTTGTTATGTCTGTTCTTTGTCTGAGTTTTTCTTGTCCTGTGTTGTCTGTTGTCTCTATTATCCGTTTTTTTTTTTTTACTCTGTGTGGTAGTTTTTAAGTTTTGGAACAAGGGACCGATGACCGTTGCAGTCTGGTCCCTTTAATCCCACAAACCAAAGTTGAATACTACGAAAAATCGGCATTATTCTCTTATTGACTTCAGTTGTTTGAAACTCTCCTAAAAAAATCTTGTAGTAATCGAGGATCATACCACGGTTTCGGCATTGCGGTCAGTCAGTGTTAAAAGGTGCCAACTGGTGCTGAAGAACTCAGCAGTTTTTCGTGTTAATTTGTCTGTTCTGAAAGGCCACGAGCAGACAGAGGCATATAGTGTAGACGCAGGCAGCACATCAGCTACTCGTACTGTCTCTTTTTGTTATACACTAGGAATAAACTCTTGTTAAGTTTTTAATTTTCGCTTTTACCGTAATTTCTTCCCTCTTTTATTATTTCATAGAAATGGCAGTCAAATTTTCAATCTTTAATAGCAAATGGAGCATTCTGCTTCATTGGTACGTCACATCGTAAAAATATTTCCGGACTAGGGTTGGTGCCATTCTGCAACACAACAGATATCACCGCGCGGGATTAGCCGAGCGTTCTCAGGCGCTGCAATCATGGACTGTGCGGCTGGTCCCGGCGGAGGTTGGAGCCCTCCCTCGGGCATGGGTGTGTGTGTTTGTCCTTAGGATAATTTAGGTTAAGTAGTGTGAAAGCTTAGGGACTGATGACCTTAGCAGTTAAGTCCCATAAGATTTCACTCACATTTGAACATTTTTGAACAACAGATATCCGGCAACGACAGCGAGGATCTACCGTATAGACCACCCGGAGCCACGTCTTGCACGTACACACACGTGTACCTAAAGCTACGACACACGGCAACAGGGACATTATCATCTCAGCAGTGCTGTACCAATTTTTAAGCCACATGTTTGTTGCTCGTTTCTCTTGGAATAGTTACTAAAATAACAATGATCGCTTTTCACATTTCCAATTATAATGCAACATTCCGAGCCAATGCAAATTTTACGAGTAAATATTACTTTTTTTTAAAAAAAACCACTTTATTTAAAAACATAACATGGGTAATTGCTATGTCCTTTTTAACATTTATTAATAAAAAATTTAAAACGCCTGATATAACCGAGACCAAATAAATACCGAAAAATACCGGATATTCAAATCTTAAACACCGGTATCTGTTTTAACCGATCGGTTTTTCGCATCCCCAGTGGGCCCGCGACTGTTCGGGAAGAGGCTATTTTTGGAGGCGGCATCGCTGTCGCCGAAGTGGCGCAAAATAGAAAGACTCGCACCTGCACCTGGCGGTCGCGATCCCTAGAACGGCACTCCCGGCCAATAATGTCGCACTATAATGTCTTTCGCCGGCCGCGGTGACCGAGCGGTTCTAGGCGCTTCAGTACGGACTCGCGCGGCCGCTACGGTCGCATGTTCGAATCCTGCCTCGGGCATGGATGTGTGTGATGTCCTTAGGTTAGATAGGTTTAAGTAGTTCTAAGTTCTAGGGGACTGCTGACCTTAGATGTTAAGTCCCATAGTGCTCAGAGCCATTTTTTTATAATGTCTTTCTCATCAATGATCTGGCAAAGATTATAAATAGAAACCTCTCATATTTCTGAGATTGCGCAATTACATAAAAGAAGCACTGTCCGGAAATATCCAGTCAGACCGTGATTAGATTTAAAAGTGAAACGTACATTGGCAACTGGCTTTAAACGATCAGAAATGTAAAAATTGTGCACTTCACAATACGGAAACACATTGTATCTTATTACTGCAGTATTTATCAGTCTCCATTGGAATCAGTCATTCTCCGTACACACACGGAACGGGAAGAAGTCCTAATACGTGGTACAATAAATCAAACGAATCTAAAAGTTGTAAACTCAGTTAAACACTTAGGGATAACAATTCAATTACAAATAACTTAAGTTGAAACGATCACATAATCTACATCTACAGAGATACTCCAGAAGCCACCGTACTATGTCGGGGAAAGCAAAGCAAAGACTGCGATTTATTGGTAGAAGACTTTAAAATGTAACAGGTCTAGTAAAGAGACTGCTTACACTAGCTTGTCTGCCCTCTTCTGGAGTACTGCTGCGCCGTGTGGGATCCGCGTCAGATAGGATCGATAGAGGACACGGAAAAAGTTCAAAGAAGGGCAATTCGTTTTGTATTATCGGGAAATGGGGGGGGGGGGGGGGGGGAGTGCCACGGATATGGTACACGGATTGGGGTGGCAGTCATTAAAACAAAGGCGTTTTCCGCTACTGCAGGACATTCTCATGAAGTTTGAATCACCAAATTTCTCCTCAGAGTGTAAAAATATTTCATTGGCGCCCACCTTCAAAGGGAGAATTGATCATTATAATTAAATAAGAGAAATCAGAGATAGCATGGTAAGATTTAAGGGTTCGTTTTTCCAGTGTGCTGTTCGAGAGTGGAACGATAGATAAGTAGCCTAAAGATGGTTCGATGAACGCTCTCCCAGGCACGTAACTGTGAATGGCAGAGTAATCATCTAGATGCAGATGTAAATGATTTCATGTACATTACATGTGACATTGTGTGTGAAGTTTATACACACTGAAACCATAATTGCTACACAAGAGAAACTACGTGCAATCTTAAATGATATGTTCATTTAATCGACGAAAGCAACATCAAATACATCAACAGTAATGTCAAATGTGAGGCGCATGATAATCGAATGGCAGTTCACATCACATTTAAAGGCAATGTGACATGTACAATCAAGTTTCCTTAAAAATTAATGCTGTAAACGGAGCGTCACGTAATTCGAAGTCGCACGTCTTTTGACGCACAATAACGTCACTGCAAAATAATTTGAAAATTTTACATTTACGCTGTGAGTAGAACATTTAAGGAGAGAAATAACTGTTTCAAATTAAAAATTAAGTGGTAGAAATAATATTTGCTGTACGCCGGTCACCACAGCCACCTGGTGGCCAAACCCGTTTTACTTTGTAACGTGCCAAACGGTGAGAGCCAGTTTGGCTTTTGATGTTGACTAAGACCTTTTAAGCTCTGACAAGATACTATGTATCCTTGAGGTATGCGATCAACTTATGTTTACCGCAATTATTCTAAATGCTGTTTAGACAAAAGTTTGTGCCCTACTTTGAACGTAATTTCTCTGTACCACAGATCTGATCTGAAGATGCTATTAAAGCGAAACGCGTAATGAGGAGCAATAATAGAAACAATAAGAGGCCAAGATAAGAGTGTTTTATTACGGTGGTTTTTCTCCAGTATTCGAGAACAAGGACACTCAGCAACTTCCAACAAACTTCACACACAATTTCAAGCCTTTTCGAAATATATTCTTGCTGACATCCTCCACAAAATAACAAAAACAAAAAAAGTTTATCGCTTAGCACACTTTCGCTGTTCGTGCAATAAGACTTCATACTGTTTTGTCAAAAACAGACTTTTTGAGCCCGTGATTATGGACAAAATATAGGTTGACTTACATAGGAGGTAACACCAACCAGCCACTTTTTACAGTGCTACTTATTTATTTAAACAGCGCCGTTAGCTGTTTCGAACCGACAGGTTCATCCTCAGACGGCTAGTTAACGTTTTGCATTAGCTTTCGCTTTCTGTTTCCCCAAGCAAGTTTTGTCAGTTGAGGAAACAGAAAGGCGAAAGCTTATGTAAAACGTTAACTAGCCGTCTGAGGATGAGCCTGTCGGTTGAAACCGGTGACGCCGTTGTTTAAATAAATAAATAAATAGTGTTGTAGAAAGTGGCTGGTTGCTGTTATCTTCTACGTAAAAGTCAACCTATATAATAAAACAACAGTATGTTTGCTGTTTCTTCTATGTATGAGTCAACTTATATTATAAATCTTAACCACAGGCATGACGTTTTAATTTATTACTTCTTTACTGCTAACTCTGTTGTCATCACATTTTGTGTGGTGTCACCGCCAGACACCACACTTGCTAGGTGGTAGCCTTTTAAATCGGCCGCGGTCCGTTAGTATACGTCGGACCCGCGTGTCGCCACTATCAGTGATTGCAGACCGATCGCCGCCACACGGCAGGTCTAGAGAGACTTCCTAGCACTCGCCCCAGTTGTACAACCGACTTTGCTAGCGATGGTTCACTGACAAAATACGCTCTCATTTGCCGAGACGATAGTTAGCATTGCCTTCAGCTACGTCATTTGCTACGACCTAGCAAGGCGCCAGTACCAGTTACTATTGATACTGTAATCATGTACCGTCAAGAGCGACGCTCATCATTAATGGATTAAAGTTAAGTATTCCACCAGCTACGTCCGTTTTTTCTAAACTCTAATTTCCTTGTCCTGTTCCAGACCTCACGCCAGCCTGCGTGAGCTAAAACGCGTGCCTTTCGGCTTCCTCTTGTAACCCGGTGTTGGCTCTCCTGCCAAACCACCACATTTTGCATACAGTATTCACATACACCAGTGAATGTATCTTCAAATTATATGATTGTACGACACATAATTCAGGAGATATGGCATCGACCATTGAGACAGTTCATACAGCCAACCGAATGGGAGGTCGATGTACTGAAGAACTTCTTTGCTAGTTTCCGAGAGATAAGGAACGAACGATGTGACGACCTTATCTGGTCTCCACTCCGACCTGCTGTGTAATAATTTATCGCCCACATTAGGCTCCTAATCAGCCAGTCCGACAAATACCAGCAGTTAATTAGTGGAAACGATTAAGGGATAAACGATGGTGACGACTCGGATTGGAGGCCCTTTTGTATTGCCCTCATAGTTGCCGTGAGATTAAACACCAATAAGAGGCTAACCATCAGAGGTTGAGAGTGGACGTCCCGGTAGGCAACACAGGAATGTGCTGTCCTTAGCGAGGTGCGTGGCAGCGAGAGCTGGCGACTTGCCGGCCGACGCGCACAACGCTTCCTTGTTTCAGCACCCGCGACGCCATGCTGCCGGTGATGGAAGCTTTTAGGAGCTGACAGCAGCTTCCGCACCTCTTGCGAGGTACCAACGAGAGATCCCGGATGCGACGTAGAGCCTGCTACACAATACCTAGTCTTCTAGAGGACGTTTCCGAGAGCACGTACTGTCTCCATGGCGTCACAGCATTTTCAAATTTGTGCGCTTTGTTGTAGACAATAACATGATAACGAGATTGATCTGACGTAGGTGCACTATCACCAGGATTCTTTTCGGAAGAGCTACAATGAAATTCAAAACAGAAAATAACTGTAGTAGCAATAAATTAGACACTACAGTGCACTACTGAAACCAGCAGATTTATAAGGCTCCCAGTCTTTTATGTTGAACAAGAAATTAGAACTGCAAATATTTAAGAAAAAGGAATGAAAAACCTTCAGGTACATTTTAGACTACCAAGAACTATGGATGGGTCATGCAAAAATAATAGAAATGAAGATTTACGCAAACATACCAAATAATTACATGCCTTGCGGAAATGATCGCCCAATTTGATTTTTTTGGATACTAGACATCAGTTGTGTTGAGGACACCAAGAAGGACACAGAAGACATTGGTATCAAGCCAACTATAATACACTCATGCTCATAAATTAAGGAAAATTGCAGAATGTGGTTCAAAATGGCTCTGGGCACTATGGGACTTAACATCTATGGTCATCAGTCCCCTAGAACTTAGAACTACTTAAACCTAACTAACCTAAGGACATCACACAACACCCAGCCGTCACGAGGCAGAGAAAATCCCTGACCCCGCCGGGAATCGAACCCGGGAACCTGGGCGTTGGAAGCGAGAACGCTTCCGCACGACCACGAGATGCGGGCACAGAATGTGGTGTCAGACAACGTGGCACTACATAAAACTGGCGCTAATAGCATATGCACATGGGGAACACACACGACACAGATCTGTAAGTCCACGGTATTGGTGATAAGTTGAGAAAACCGTCCCGAAACACATGTGCTGCAAAACGCCACTGTTTCCTGCGCACGCACCCCGACATCAGTATGGGATATGATCACCATGCACGCGTACAAAGGCCGCACAAGGGGTTGTCATACTATGGATCAGGTGGTCGAACAACTGCTGGGCTATAGCCTTCCATCCTTGCACCAGTGCCTGTCGGAGCTCCTGAAGTGTCCTAGGAGTTTGAAGACGTCCAGCGATACGTCTACCGAGAGCATCCCAGACGTTCTCGATGGGGTTTAGGTCTGGAGAACAGACAGGCCACTCTATTCGCCTGATATCTTCTGTTTCAAGGTACTCCTCCACGATGCAGCTTGGTGGGGCCGTGCGTTATCATCCATCAGGAGGAAGGTAGGACTTCCTGTACCCCTGAAAAGGCGGAGATAGTGGTGCAAAAAGACGTCCCGATACACCTGACCTGTACAGTTCCTCTGTCAAAGACATCCATGGGTGTACGTGCACCAATTATAATCCCACCCCACACCATCAAACCATGACCTCCATACAGGTTCCATTCAAGGACATTAAGGGGTTGGTATCTAGTTCCTGATTCACGCCAAATGAAAACCCGGCGAGAATCCCTGTTCAGACTATATCGGGACTCGTCCGTGAACATAATCTGGGACCACTGTTCCAATGACCATGTACTATGTTCTTGACACCAGGCATTACGGGCTCTCCTATGAGGTCAGTGTAATGCACCTTGCAGGTATCCGGGCGAATAAACCATGTCTGTTCAGTCGCCTGTAGACTGTGTGTCTGGAGACAACTGTTCCCAGTGGCTGCGGTAAGGTCCCGAGCAAGGCTACCTGCAGTACTCCGTGGCCGTCTGCGGGCACTGATGGTGAGATATGGGTCTTCTTGTGGTGTTGTACACTGGACGTCCGGTACTGTAGCTCCTAGACACGTTTCCTGTCTGTTGGAATCGTTGCCCTGATCTTGAGATGACACTTTGTGGTACACGGAGGGCCCGTGCTACGATCTGCTGTGTTTGGCCAGCCTCCAGTCGCCCTAGTATTCTACCCCTCATAACGTCATCAATATGTGTTCTTTGAGCCATTTTCAACACACCGTCGCCATTAGCACGTCCGAAAACGTCTGCACACTTAACTCGCTGCACCGTACTCTGAAGTGCACCAACATACCTCTGCGTATGTGGACTGCTGCCAGCGCCACCGTGCGACGACCGCAGGTCAAATGCACCGCATGGTCATACCCCGAGGTGATTTAAACCCGCAAACTGCCCACCAGAGCGTTGTTTCACCATATATCAGCATTATCCTTAATTCATGAGCATGAGTGTATATGACATACGTGAGTACATGAGCTGCACTGAAAACATCAAGATGTTATAGAAGGAAACAGAAGAAGAGCGAAAGTTTTGTTAATCGAGGAGTAGAAAGTTCTGAAAAGAGAAGAAGAGACTGACGAGAAAGCCTTAAATTCCAAGCGGTCCCTTGGAGGTTAAAATCGATAGAAAAAGAATTATAAGCAGCTAACAATCGTTGACATATTTCACAAAAAGATCCAATCAATAATCCTGTGTTCTCGGCTTAAAACTCAGGTACAGGAATAACAGAAACAGCGATGCAATTGTACACATCATTGAATAACATGCCCAGACTGTAAAGAGTTCAGTTAAAATTTCCACTTCATGCGCTGGGAATACAACGTGGACAAAATACATGAAATGAGTTTCTGGGACATCAAAGGGAAGACGTCAGTTCATCGAGACAATTTGCAGCGCCTAATGATGGTGAACGCTCGTTCTGATGACCGTAGCTCATTCTAACGTGTCAGGAAACGCGACACCCTCTATATTACTGAGGCTGATCTGTGGATACTATTCTCAATGCTCGAATACCTTTGTGGGCAGCGTAGTTAGTCTAATCTTGTCTCTGCTGTGGCGGCGTCCAGGAGGCCGTAGAAATTCTCCGATTTCTCACGTAACACTGGTTCTTAAAAACTTGTAAGAAGCTTTAGGTTTTTCAGCATCTCTCTTCGGTTGAAGAAACGTAAGTCCAATTGTGCTGTTCATCTTTGTATATATATACAAATGTCTTCTGTTGATCCTATGTGGTGTGAATCCGACACGCTTGAGCGTTGTGACCTCGGACGGAAGCCTCAAATGTTTTGTAAGCAATCTGTTGTAGACTGCTTTTGCTAAACTAAATAGTGCTTCTGCAACTAAGCTTTCAGTGGGACTTAATTTAAGTATTTACTGTAAGTGTGTACTATTAATTTTTACAAATGGCAATGAGTCATACTTGACTTTAAAAAAAAGTAAACTAATATTGGGAGTTTCCCAGGAAGCAGTGGAGAGATGCCTGACAAGAACGACTGAAAGAAAGGAAAACCTACAAACGGTTCGAGAAAGGTTGTGGCAAAGATTTTTACTGCGTAGCAGTTTTATTGTAATCACCCTCTGGAAAGTTTTCCTGCTGTATTTTCAACTGTATAAACAATAAATGGTTTGTCATGATCATCTGATCATACGCTGAAAGTTAGTCATCTTGGTGTTCTGCTGTCACCACTTACGAAGTCTCCAAACCTGAGTTGTTATGATACGGTCACAATCTACGCCACAACAATAAACTGAATTTAATAATACTAGTAATGAATAATATTGTTATTAATATTTTCATCTTCAGATCAGTGCATTAGTTGCAGGAACGTGAAATGAAATGCAAAGTATGCAAATAAGACATCAGAATTCACTGTATCAGACAAGAAATTTTGAGAAATTTTTGTGTCTGGTAATACATGCTGAATGGAAACTTTTCCTACGATATTTAATTTAGCAAAAAGCGCTTCAGGTCGTTTTTACTGTTCTGTTTGTATCTTTTCCTGCCCATCCAGTCGTTATCTTCATCTGCTCTAAACACGCAATCTCAACATCCAGTATTGTCGATTCATTGCCAGTTACTGCTATTTTCTTCGAAATTTTCTGGTTACATGTTAATGTAGTCGCATTGTAATTAATTATCAGTTTTACTTTCAAGCTTGCTATATTACATTCTTCAGTTCGTTGTTGAAACTTATCTGCACTAAGGACCAAAAGCAAAATCTAATCAGAAAAACGGAAGAGGTCCAGATGCGTTCCAGACACGCGAATTCATCTCTCCTCTTTCCAGTTGAAAAGTCTGATACTTTCTTCTAGGACTACTGAATATAGTTTTGGTGATAAGGAATCTCCTTAATTGCATGCTGTTTGGATTAAGAATTTTTTTCCATCGTGTGGAAGTTATAGCACTGATGTATACTAACTCTTCTGACACCAATGTCTTGTTCAAAAATGTTCAAATGTGTGTGAAATTTTATGGGACTTAACTGCTAAAGTCATCAGTCCCTAAGCTTACACACTACTTAACCTAAACTATCCTAAGGACAAACACAGACACCCATGCCCGAGGGAGGACTCGAACCTCCGCCGAGACCAGCCGCACAGTCCATGACTGCAGCGCCCCAGACCGCTCGGCTAATCCCGCGCGGCAATGTCTTGTTCCCCAAGATTACTGAGTAGAGGTTTTGTTGAAAATAAGCGAAAGGCTTCATCAGGATGTGTGAAGGTCGAAGTGTCAATTCATACTCGCCACTCCGTTACTATAATTTTGTTCGCCACTTTCAAATGGTCCTTTGTGCCGTATCCTGTTCCTTCGCCCAAAGGAAATATAATTTTTTTTTTATGTGCAGTTGATAATCATATTAGTGAAATATTGTGCATTAATGGTGGGAACTTGATATGGTTGTTGTCGTTATGTCTTGTATGTCACCTTTTGGGCGGAGGAGGGTACAAATAATGTTGTTTGTTATATGTTTTTTCAACTTTAACCGTTTCTGTTTGACAATGTACTTAATATAGCTGTGGTAGAGGCTGAACAACGGAACGTGTGACGTTGAACCACAGCGCCTACCAGTTTCTAGAAAGTGCGTTACTACACATGAGTGAAAGACAGATGTGCGAACAAGGATGGGGCGGATTCTGCGGACGTGCGACTTTCTGATCCAGGCGCGTTGCTGGAGCTGCGGCTTTCGTCGCCGGCAGATGGCCAGCTGGCTCCAGACACCTGTCCTGAGAGCAGACGGCCGGCGTTCCTGCCGTAGCTGTAAGTGCTTGCTGATTAGGGCGGGTAGAGACGCCGTCGAAACGTAGTCTCTACTGCGACAAATCCAACGTTCGTCGTTAACTAGGAAGGCACTATGACTGTAACCATACAGACTTTCATGTATACTTTATTTGTCTTGTAGTGTTTCGTCTTGATAACAAGTATAGTGGTATGGGTCCACGATTTCTGTAGAAATTTTCAGTCTTGTTGCTTTTTATTAGGCTGGTACATACGTTCTTGTGTTTTTGTTTTGCGTGTTGGTATTCCGGTTGCTGTGGGTTTATTTCTCGATTGCCGTTTTTTATTCGTAGTTCACTGTTGCCACTTGTTTACATATTGTCATTTTGAATGGTGGGCTCCATGTGGTTCCCAAGTCGTGCAGCGACCGTAAACCATAAAATTACCAAATGTGCAGCAACCAGTCGTAAAATCATGTTTTATTTATTCACTTTTGCAAATCGAATTCAACTGGTTAACAGCCATCATCGGTGCTACAAATACAAGAATAAAAATAATTAATAACAGTGACCAAGTGAATAAATGTACGTAAAGCAACGTAAAACCAATTAAATGTATATGGACGCATTAAACCATTTAAATTGAACATACAAATTTACCTTTCAACCAATATGTGCCCGGAGTAGTAATACTGTCTTAAGCAGAGGTCAAACATAAAGTGATACCTCGAGAATTGACTATGACAACGAGAAACCATAAGGGGGCGCTGCAAAGCAAAACCGCCCTCTATGCGAAAAGTTACATCTAAAATAAAAATGAGAAGACGAAGAAAGAGGTATGCCATACAAAGTGAGGTAAAATATAATGATATAATACTAAAATATTTACATGAAATGGATATACTCACAAAGATTTTGTCAACCACATAGTACAGTTATATACTCCAAAATGCGATTGTACAAATTAGTAAGAAGGAACAAAGATAGATGAGAAGCACACCGTCGAAAATTTTTTTTAAAAATGTTCGTAATTCTCTGATCTCAACTTAGTTTACATTACATGTGCATTCAGCAGTGTGGCGCCATCTGCCGGGAAGAAAAGTCCGATCTTCCTGAATGTCATTAACTGATGGATGCCACCACCGTCTTACGTTCTGGTATTATGAATAACTTTTGCTCTTGGATAAAAATATGATAAATAATTTAAAAATTTTTTCGACGGTGTGCTGCAGAACCGGGAAGCCAGCGCCGAACCTGCGCCAAGTGCCGCGGTCGAAACCCAGGCGAAAATCGAGAAAGCCCAGGTGGGGAGCGACTTTCTATTGGAGTCTCGCGATTCCGCGCGTCGAAACGCACCCGGACGAGCCGGTGCGTGAACCCGGGGACCCGACCTGTAGGAAATGGCTGCCTATACTACTCTCCTAATACCAAAAGACTTTTAAAAAAGTCAGTTCTACACTACCGGCCATTAAAATTGCTATACACCGAAGATGACGTGCTACAGACGCGAAATTTAACCGACAGAAAGAAGATGCTGTGATATGCAAATGATTAGCTTTTCAGAACATTACACAAGGTTAGCGCCGGTGGCGACACTTGCAACGTGCTGACATGAGGAAAGTTTCCAACCGATTTCTCATACACAAACAGCAGTTGACCGGCGTTGCCTGGTGAAACGTTGTTGTGATGCCTCGTGTAAGGAGGATATATGCGTACCATCACGTTTTCGACTTTGATAAAGGTCGGATTGTAGCCTATCGCGATTGCGGTTTATCGTATCGCGACATTGCTGCTCGCGTTGGTCGAGATCCAAATGACTGTTAGCAGAATATGGAATCGGTGGGTTCAGGAGGGTAATACGGACCGCCGTGCTGGATCCCAACGGCCTCGTATCACTAGCAGTCGAGATGACAGCAACGTCTTGATCTCTGAGTCAACAGATGGGGACGTTTGCAAGACAACAACCCTCTGCACGAACAGTTCGACGACGTTTGCAGCAGCATGGACTACAGCTGGGAGACCGTGGCTGCGGTTAACCGTGACGCTGCATGACAGACAGGAGCGCCTGCGATGGTGTACTCAACGACGAACTTGGGTGCACGAATGGCAAAATGTCATTTTTTCGGATGAATCCAGGTTTTGTATACAGCATCATGATGGTCGCATCCGTGTTTGGCGACATCGCGGTGAAAGCATATTGGAAGCGTGTATTCGTCATCGCCATACTGGCGTATCACCCGGCGTGATGGTATGGGCTGCCACTGGTTACACGTCCCGGTCACTTCTTGTTCGCAATGACGGCACTTTGAACAGTGGACGTTGCGTTTCAGATGTCTTACGACCCGTGGCTCTACCCTTCATTCGATCCCTTAGAAACCCTACGTTTCAACAGGATAATGCACGACCGCATGTTGTAGGTCCTGTACCGGCCTTTCTGGATACAGAAAATGTTCGACCGCTGTCCCGGCCAGCACATTCTCCAGATCTCTCACCAACTGAAAACGCCTGGTCAATGATGGCCGAGCAACTGGCTCGTCACAATACGCCAGTCACTACTCTTGATGAACTGTGGTATCGTTTGAAGCTGCACGGGCAGCTGTACCTGTACACGCCATCCAAGCTCTGTTTGACTCAATGCCCAGGCGTATCAAGGCTGTTATTTCGGCCAGAGGTGGTTGTTCTGGGTACTGATGTCTCAGGATCTATGCACCCAAATTGCGTGAAAATGTAATCACATGTCAGTTCTAGTATAATATATTTTTCCAATGAATACCCGTTTATCAACTGCATTTCTTCTTGGTGTAGAAATTTTAATGGCCAGTAGTGTATATTATTATGACAGATGACAGGCCAAGTAACTTTTATTGAATGTAGCATTATACTTCAAAGTGAAACAGGTCCTATTTTTCAGCACAGTCGCCAAGTGTCTGTAAACAAAGGTCGGAACGCTCTACAAGGCGTATACTTCCTCGAAGTTCGAAATCCGCTCCTTGGTCACGGAGCCAATGGAACACCGCTCTGAGAGCGTCATTACCGACAGAAAATCTGTAAATTGCCGCGTATCAATTCCTCGATAGCTTGGATATTGTCGTCTGTGGTCGATGTCGCTGGCCTTCCTTCCCAATCAACATCACCCACGTCTCTGCGGCCATGATCAGATTGTTGGCATCATTTCGCTGCGCTTCGACGCAACATTGCATTTGGTCTATCTACAGCCGGAATTTCACGGTGAATCTGTGTGCAGTTTAAACGTTTTGCCCATTACAATCGTACTGTCTCCCGTACTTCAGCTTTGGAGTACGTGCCCAACTGCCGTCTCATTTCACTCTCACCCTATGATGCACTTGTTATCCATACCGCAACAGTACTGTATGCAAGAAACCCGGATTACGTACTCTGTTCTGACAATGCACCACTCTTGTTGCGCACTTGTCTTACTGTGGGACGATTTTTTAAAAGTCCCCTCTTATATGGAATTACACCAGGGCACAGTTAGAACTTAAAACGGATGCGGCGTGAGCCTCCTCACCGATGTGCGGAGCAATATTTGATAATGAGGCTGACCTCATTTTTCAAATGGTTCAAATGGCTCTAACCACTATGGGACTTAACATCTGAGGTCATCAGTCTCCTAGAACTTAGAACTTCTTAAACCTAACTAACCTAAGGAAATCACACACATCCATGTCCGAGGGAGGATTCGAACCTGCGACCGTAGCAGCAGCGCGGTTCCGGACTGAAGCGCCTAGAGCCGCTCGGCCACAACGGCCGGCACCTCATTTTTATTGGTGTGAAATGGAGTGAAAGAAAATAAAATAGTTTGGTACTTGTTTCTAAGATTCCGCTGACAGGTAGTCACGGTTTTCGAATTGTGGAGGTTTCCTTATCTCCGTAGACATCAGCTGTCTTCGCTGCGGAGTGTTCGTATCATACCTGTAACATAACTGTTAGTTATAAGTGACTAACACCTAGATGTCTAGGAATGGAAGCTCTGGCCATGTCCTGCTCAACCTAGAACACGTCGCTCTATAGTTGTAGAAAGTAAGGCAGAGTGAGTCCGTTACCATTGGAAAATGATAGAGTAGTACTCGGAGACACTTCTGTACATTTAAGAACCTGACGCGGCCGGAAGCCCGAGGAGGTTTCATTAATTCATATCGCCGCATATTCGTAGGGGATAAGTAATGAATTTCACATTACATAGTTCTAGGAATACTCAAATCGTCTTTGCAGCCAACACGCTTCCGGATGGTTGCAGGAATGCTCGTATAATCTTCGCAATAACACACGTTTATATAAATACCCTAAACCAATAATAACTATTTGATCGGAAAAATGTTATATTTTAGCAAATACGGCGTGACAGAATCCTTGTACCGTGCAAGGAATAAACATATTGTTTAAGAACTAAGCGGAGCTGTGTGAAATGAGTAAGATAAGAAATGTGTGCACATGGTCTCTTTGGAAGAACTAATTCCTGTTCTGGTTATTAGACAGCCCTAGGTTTTGGAAATGATCACCGAAGCAAAAACCAACAAATCCATGAAAAAAGATTGTTTGAAGAAACTATCAAGTAGTAAAGAACAGTACACAAATAAGAATAATTTAGAAAATGTGTTCAGTTAGTTGTAAAGAAAAAGCACTGTGTTTTAGTGAACAACATTGTATCACAGATATTTATTTACTTACTGCAAAAAATCAAGACGACTGTTAACTTCTTAAAGAAATAATAAACGGCGTAGTAAATGTTTCAAATAAAAAGAGAAACATTCTTTTGCTTACACATATAACTTGCATAGATGGACTGTGCTTTTGTCGCAAGTTGTCATTAAACTCTGAGGCAAAGATAACGCTATGGGGAAAACTAGTATAGAAAGGTAAAGATTCGACTATTTCGTACAGAATGAGGGCGTCTGATGTAGGAGATTAGCACGTACCAGTCTAGTGATGGCCCGAAGGATGTCAATGGAATGTCTTTTCAGTGTTTACCACAACGTTGGTCGTCAGCTGCTCTTCTTCGAGGGTCTACTGTAGTTATGCTTAGGAGAAGAAACGCAGTACTCTACTTATATACCATTGAAGGCAAATTGCTGGAAACAGAATCTACCGTAAAATATCTGGGAATAACCAACCGGAGCGACCGTAAGTGGAACGACCACATAAAACAAATAGTAAGAAAATCATATTCCAAGCCAAGATATATGGGAAGAATCTTAAGGAACGTATCTCGCCGGCCGTTGTGACCGAGCGGTTCTAGGCGCTTCAGTCTGGAACCATGCGACCGCTACGGTCGCAGGTTCGAATCCTGCCTCGGGCATGGATGTGTGTGATGTCTTAGGTCAGTAAGGTTTAAGTAGTTCTAAGTTCTAGGGGACTGATTACCTCAGATGTTAAGTCCCATAGTGCTCAGAGCCATTTGAACCATTTTTGAACGTATATCATCCACGAAAGGAGTGGATTACAAAACACTGTTCGACCGTATTTTAAATACTTCATCACTCTGGGACTCTTACCAGGTAGGGCTTACGAAAGAGATAAAGCTCCAACGAAGTGCGGCGCATTTCGTCATAGGATCGCTTAGCCGATGGGTGAGCGTTACAGGGAGATGTTCAACAAACTCCAGTGGTATGCGCTACAAGAGATGCGTTGAAACTTCCTGGAAGATTAAAGCTGTGTGTCGGGTCGAGACTCGAACTCGGGACCTTTGCCTTTCGCGGGCAAGTGCTCTACCAACTGAGCTACCGAAGCACGACTCACGCCCCGTCCTCACAGCTTTGCTTCTGCCAGTACCTCGTCTCCTACCTTCCAAACTTAACAGAAGCTCTCCTGCGATCTTTGCAGAACTAGCACTCCTGAAAGAAAGGATATTGCGGAGACATGGCTTAGCCACAGTCTGGGGGATGTTTCCAGAATGAGATTTTCACTCTGCAGCGGATTGTGCGCTGATATGAAACTTCCTGGCAGATTAAAACTGTGTGCCGGGCCGAGACTCGAACTTGCCCGCGAAAGGCAAAGGTCCCGAGTTCGAGTCTCGGCCCGGCACACAGTTTTAATCTGCCAGGAAGTTTCATATCAACGCACACTCCGCTGCAGAGTGAAAATCTCATTCTGAAGAGATGCACTGTGTATCACGGAGTGGTTTACTATTGAAATTCGAGAGAGTAAGTTTCAGGAAGGGTCGAACAATGCTTGCTAGCACATACGTCTTACGTATCAGAAGTAACCTCCGCCACACACCGTCAGGTGACTTGGGAGTATTGATGTAGATGATTTTATATCGATGATGTTTCACAAAATTCACGGCTATTTGGAATTGCGTAGATGATGATGAGAAGAATAAAGAAGAGGAGGAGGAGAAGACGAAAAGTAAAACATCGCAACTGCTGGAAGGTTCATGGAAAGAATAGTTCATTTACGTGTTGTAAGTTTCGAGAAACAATACGTTAATTGTGCGAGAAATGTACGCCGTCGTATTAAATTGGGATTAACTCAAAAACCATTTGCGATCAAATAAATCGTTCATTCGACGAGACTTTGTGATGGGTTTGCACAGTTTGTTCATCATTACAGTGCACCTGCAGCGGATGGTGGCGTCGGTTGCCGTTATACAGCGGCTGCGCCTCAAACGCGGCCGCTGCAGGCAGCTGGTAAGTGGGACACACGGACCACCCCTGCCGGAATGCGCGGAGAGGGGTGGCCGCTGGATGAACCGAACCGCTACACCGTTATGGGGATCCTAGCTGACACGTCTCTCGCATTTGGAGGCTGACTCTCTCTCCAGACACCCGGACACAGTTACTGTAGCCCGCCAGCTTTCTCGCCCGCTGTGACACAGACGTGTCTTCCAACTCAGGCTGCTGATACCTGATGGCTTCCGTCTGAATAGGCGTGACAAGTGTGACAGTCCGCTGCAATGGCCGCCACAACAGCTGGCCTCCAGTTTTCCGACTAAAATCCCATCTTCCGTCTGTAATCACGAAGCTGAAACGCTTTCTACGCCCATGACGCCAATTGTATAAATCAAGTCAAATGAAGCTACTTTACATCCAGGACTACTGAATGAAAAGAACAGCTAAATTATTTTCTACAATTGTGTTGATACTAAACGTAAGGACTCGCATTCGGGAGGACGACGGTTCAATCCAGCGTCCGGCCATCCTGATTTAGGGTTTTCCGTGATTTCCCTAAATCGCTTCAGCCAAATGCCGGGAGGGTTCCTTTCACAGGGCACGGCCGACTTCCTTCCCCATCCTTCCCTAATCCGACGAGACCGATGACCTCGCTGTTTGGTCTCTTCCCCCAAATCAATCCAAACGAATCAAAACTTAACGTAATTAAAACAATGCTGCTGTTGTTGGTGTAGTCATTATTCTTAAGATTCATTTCATATAGGTCTTCACACCAATCTTTTGCAGTCTCTTCATGTCTGCATAATTACTGCGCCCTCCAGTCGTCTGGACTTGTTTACTTCATTCTTGATCTACCTCTATAATTTTTGCCTCATTTGGCTTCCATTACGAAATCAATTATTGCTTGAGGGCTCATGATGTGTCCCATCAAACTATCCTTTCTTTACTCAGATTGCGCCGCAAAGCTCTTTTCTTCCCAGTTCGATTCAACATATCTTCGTTATTTACTCAATCTACTCATCTAACTTTCAACATTCTTCCGTATCACCAGATTTTAATAGCTTCTATTCTCTTGTTGTCCTATGTATCGTACACGATTTACTTATGTACGTGGTAATTTCGTGATGATGATCCAAACTTTGAGGGATGATGGAGAAGGGTAAACGTATAAATTTGAGGCAAGGGACCCTGTTCCGGAAATGACTGAGTCGAAAGTTATCAGCAAAAATCGTTCTGATACCTCTGGCTATGGAATGCGTATACCGCTACTGTTCTTGCTGAGACTGTGGCAGTCATCTTTGGGCTGATGAGAATTCCCACGCTACATTTGTGAAGAGTAATCGACACGGATTATCAGTCAACGTGTGGTAGGCATAGCCATTGATTACGTACTGGGCTTAAATACACAATTGTACACATTGTTTATCAGAGATATACTACCCAGGCTCCAGGAACATATCTCACTTATTATTCGTCAACAGATGCGTTTCCAACGTTATGGAGGCCCACCTCACTTCGGACTGAGCGTTCAGACATTCCCTGAAAAGTGAATAGTCAGATGTGGTCCAGTTTCGTGACTAGCACGTTCACGTGGTCCCACCCCACTTGAATTATTTTTGTGATTCCATGTGGAAAGTCTTGTGTACGAGATGCCTTTCGGAATTGAAGAGCATCTCCTGGCAAGAATTGTCGTTGCCTGCGACGCTGTTCCACATCTACATCTACATATATACTCCGCTAGCCACCAAGCGGTGTGAGGCGGAGGGCACAATTCGCGCCAAAGTCATATTCCCCCCCCCCTCCCCCCCCTCCCCCCCTCCCCTCTGTTCCACTCGCGGATCGCGCGAGCGAAAATCGACTGTCTGAACGCCTCAGTACGAGGTCTTATTTCCCTTATCTTTGAATGATGATCATTACGCGATTTGAAAGTTGGTGGTAATAATATATGCTCTACATCCTCGGTGAAGATTGGATTTCGGAATTTAGTGAGCAGCCCCTTCTGTTTAGTGCGTCGTCTATCTGCAAGTGTGTCCCACTTCAAACTTTCTATGAGATTTGTAACGCTCTCGCGATGGCTAAATGTACCAGTCACGAATCTTGCCGCTCTTCTTTGGACCTTGAATCAGGCCCAACTGGTAAGGGTCCCATACAGACGAACAATACTCTAAGACTGAACGAACTAATGTATTGTAAGCTATTTCCTTTGTTGAAGGACTGCACCGCTTCAGGATTCTACCAATAAACCGTAATCTAGAGTTCGCCTTACCCGTTACTTGTGTAATCTGATCATTCCATTTGAGATCATTTCGAATAGTCACATCCATATACTTGACTGATGTTACCGCTTCCAAAGACTGATCATTTATTTTGTACTCACACATTAATGGGGATTTTCGCCTTGTTATACGCAGTAGATTACACTTACTAATATTGAGAGATAACTGCTAGTCATTACACCACGCATTTATTTTCTGCAAATTCTCATTGATTTGTTCACAACTTTCGTGTGATGCTACTTTCCTGTAGACTACAGCATCATCGGCAAACAGTCTAAGGCCGCTGTCGATACCAACAACCACATCGTTTATGTAAATCGTAAAATGTTAGAAAACTTTTCTATCGAACCGTGTATGTCATTGGATAGACCGTAAGCGCGCACTTTAAACGAGACCGGGGATATTTGTGCGATGATGCCATACCTGCATTGACTCCCATTTTGAACAGCTGTTATAAATGTATCAGCCTGTATGACTATTCAGGCAAATGGAATTCCTTATAACGGTACCACAGACTCAGCGTTTTCGGTGTCTCTGACGTAAAGTCACGTGCGCCGTTGCTAGTGCGTCAACATGGAAACTCATCTGGGGGGACTGGGGAATATTTAGCGGGAATTCTGTACATCATGATCAGGGTTCGTAAGTTTGGGCCCTTAGTTTGAGCCCTGTGCCAGGCTAAGGCGGAACTTGAGTCGATTTTCGCTTGTACTTTTCTCCATCACACCTGAAATTTTGTAGCATCGCAGAATCACCCTGTTTAAGGGTGCAAACAAATTGTTTCAGAAAATATTTCCTTTCTAAATTTCTCCTTAGTTTTCTTTACACCTGACTCTATATACATGTCAAATAACTTGGGCATACGCTACGGCTTCGTCTCACCTCCTTCTCAACTACTACGCTCACTTCATGTCCGGTGATTCACAAGCTCATTATAACCTTTCGCTTCCTGTGTTTTATCCCTGATACAGAATTTCAAATTACTTGTTCCAGTGAATACTGTCAAAACAACAGACAGTAAAATTTAGCTGCAAGAAGCCCCCACTTAAGAGGCAAGGTGGACATGGAAAATTAATAAATTAAGTGAAGTTTGGAAAAGTTTTGCGTCTGCATACATAAAAGTATGAACTGGAAGGTATGTGTCAAGGACTTTGGAAGATTAAATTCGTTAACGTAAGGGTTACAAGATTTCGGTAAATTCCGGAGATGTTTAAAATCTACGTATTTCGTCTGTTTTCACCCATTTGCGTATTGCACAATATTCTAAACCTAGATTTCATCGATCAAGATATGACACGGTTTTCTAAATTTAATGTTAAAGACAAGTTGTGTTGCTTGTCCTCAATACTGTTATTGACGACCTGACACAATGCAACAGACTCTCGGTGCATCTATGTCAAGTAGCCTCTCATCCTCAATTAGTCGTAATTGAACAATTGCGGTGACATTCGTAAACATATTACTAGCATGAAATCGTACCACAACTTATGGCTCTCGGGTATGCCTCCAGATCACGTTTTGTGTATCCCACAATATTACCTCCAGGCAACTGCTCAACATCGTCAGGTGATTGCTGCTGGAAAGTAGCAACTGCCCGTGTCCACACTGTGTAGTATCCGCACTATTAAAGGAAAGCTTGAAGAGTCACGTGACCCATAATATCTAATGAGTAGTTTTCATGGGCTAGTTTCTGGGGCAAAGTGTATAGAACTGGTGGTGGTTGTTACTACGTTTATTGCCGGGCTGTTCGACTGTGAACATACTGAAGACAGTTTCTGGCAGGAGATATTCAACTGACCAAATATGTCTCGCCAAGAACAAAGCCCCACTCTTTATTTGCATGGGCACTCCATAATCCATATTTTTGCCAAGGGGATAGCGTATTGAAGAAGGCGCTACTCTCATATTCTGGAGAAGCGTGAGTCAAATCTCTCGGCCACCTTGACATTTTTTTTGTAGTTGGTTACCCATTGTTACTCGGAATGGTTTCTCGAACACGGTCCTGAGTTCCGTTATTTACATTACTCCATTAGCAACCAGGATGGCAGCAGCCACGTTGTCGGTCTACGGTTTCTGGTAAAAACAGTGGAAGATATACAAAAAGAACGACAATTATAGGAATGACATCGATGATCTGTATCTTGATGAGATGTTGGCGATGTGTTTAGTTCGTCATTCTATGAGATGTTGCTCGATGGGGTCTTGGTAGCATCTTCTAGGTAACAGATCTGCATATAGATAGGATTGGAGCGGGAGAGATTTGAAGAGGGTTATGATATGAGTCTTGGGAAGGGTGAAAAATGAGGTGTACGTGACAGGAGACAAAGAGGACTGTGGTTATGCAGGGAAAGGGAGGGGTTGGAATCTTCATTTGGAGTGGGAGAACTAGGATAAGCTATAGTTTATGGGAAGGGTAAATATCGGAAATAATTTCGTGGTTTGTGAAGGCGGTTATCCTGGGACAGGACATAGAGTGTGTGGAGATGTAAGAAAACTGGGTCCTGATGATGGAGCCGCAGAAACTGGCCAGAATTTTCAAGGATAGGTGATACAGTAGAGAGCTCCATGTTGCAAGTGACACGGGACTGATGTAGTACTAGAGGAGCAGCGTGAACTGTCTGGGCTGGAATAGGATATGGGTGGGGAATGGAAAGCGAGACGCTATGTATGGCGTTGAAGGATTTGGAGGGAGCAGTAAAACTTGGGAGGAGCGAAAATCCACGCATAGGTGATGACGAGACAGCTGAAGGTCTAGTCTAGGTCGTGTGATCTAGTCGCCGGATGACACATTAACAAGACTTCATTTTACTTTGTACCACTTCCGTTTCGACACAGGGAAGAAGGAAGTGATCAGTTCAACCCATCTTATTTTAGCACCAGGAAACGCAATCAACCGCGTGTTCAGTGACAGAGCCTGCCAAAATAGCCGCATATGGTCTCCGTAACGAGAAACTTCCCGCCGGTCACAGCACTGAGTGCCGATAACCGCCGCCATTCACGCGCAGGGGATATGAGACCCACACGGCCAGAGTACGGCGCGCAGGCCACGGGAAGAATAACACACTCCCAGCGGGCCAACACGCGCAAGTGGCACGACCAGATAAGCTGTCTGCGTGCATGCTGCCTGCTGACGCGCCTCCGATAATCACGTACAAACCGACTGGTCGACTCACAAAATATGCCCGGTCAGGTATTTTCACAGAACATATCATTTATCAGCTTACTCAGACATGTAAAAATATCTACATGCCGTAACGCCACCAAACTACATTTTGAGGGTTTTTGGTACTTTGTCCAAAATTAACATTATTTTTGTACTTATTTGGGGCCACAAGGTTCTCTCTTACATCCAACCATTCATATTCCTCCATATTTTACGAGGGTAATCCCAAAAGTAAGGTCTCCAAGCACATAGATCTGTTTATTGCTACAATTGTTTACATCAGTTTACAGCTTGAACATTTAGCTATTTTTCGACATAATCACCATTTCTGTCGATGCATTTTTGTAGACGCTGTGGCAGTTTTTGTATGCCCATGTCATACCAGCTCGCCGCCATGCTGTCGTCGGAGCTGAATCTCTCTCCGGCGAAATGTTCTTTTAACCTAGGGAACAGGTGATAGTCACTGGGCCCCAAGTCAGGACTATACGGTGGGTGGGTGATTATGTTCCACTGAAACTGTTGCAGGAGAGCAACGGTTTGCCGAGCGATGTCTGGGCGAGCGTTGTCATGGAGAATGTGTACGCCCTTGCTCATCATTCCTCTTGTCTGGTCCTGAATTACCCGTTTTGAGTTTTTTCAGAGTCTCTCAGTACCTGTCAGCGTTAATTGTGGTCCCAGTGATTGAGCTCCGACGACGAGGTGAAAGAAGAGGTTCATAACTTTCTGAACAGCGTGGCGGCGAGCAGGTATGACATGGGCATACAAAAACTGCCACAGCGTCTACAAAAATTCATCGACAGAAATGGTGATTATGTCGAAAAATAGCTAAATGTTCAAGCTGTAAACTGATGTAAACCATTGTAGAAATAAACAGGTCTATGTACTTATAAAAATATAGGAGACCTTACTTTTGGGATTACCCTCGTACATTATATTCATTATGGCGCATAATGACTTTTTACACCTCATTTGAAATCTAGCACACAGAAATAATTATGACATAACTAATGAAAATAGTAATAGGTTTAGTAGAGAGGAATCACAAGTAATATTCGTTTGTGAATAAATAGCACGGTAAAGATAAATTACAGACAGGCAGATTTAGACTGGTTGCAATCAGCATGCGAGGAGTGGTAGCAAAGAGGGAGGAGCGTGCTCGAACAGAATGAAAGAAAGAGAAAAGAAGAGAAATAACTGGGAGAAGTAGAAGCATGTAATTGAGGGAAATGTTATGAGGCTAGCAGCGTCTTCCAGAGGCGAGCAGCAGCAATAGAGACAGAATTTGCGAATATTTTTGGAATATGAGAACTGGTGTTACGATTATGATGAGATGATAGACACTTCATGTGAATCTTCAGGTTTTGGCGGCGCAAAGACTGTTCCATTAAGTTTCGGGAGTGCGGCCGCAAGAATACTCCTTCTTCTTCTTCTAATATCTCGGCTGTCAGCCATCTTCAGAGTGAGCCGCAAGACTGCCGCTCCAGTGCTCGTTTTGTCCCTTTATACTCGTATATTGCATAACTGCGCGTGCGGCCACAGATGCAAATGCGCCAGAGACGTTGGTCGGCGGCAGAGACGTGCACAATGCACGAGTTACATCTTTGACTCCGCAGTCGATCTGTGTTGGCATGTCTATATATCATTGTGAGCTGCACTGTGACGATGTCTTTCTGAGTTTATTACAGCAAGTGCCGGATTCCATGATTTAACAAGGTTGAAACAACACTATCTCTATTAATTAAATTCGTCGTCAAGCGAATTTCAATTGCCTCCTTCACTATCGAGTGCCAAAAAGATGATGTAGTTGCCAAAATTTCGACGTTGTCATACAACATTCTGTGACCAGTGTCAACACAGTGCTCTGCCACTGCCGACTTGTTAGGTTGTAAAAGTCGTGTGTACCTCCGGTGTTCTGTACATCTTTCTTGGACAGTACGAGTTGTTTGTCCAATGTAAGAAAAGCCACATTCACATGGAATTTTGTTAACTCCAGATTTTCGGAGCAGCAAATCATCTTTGACGGAGCCCACGAGTGCAGCTGCCTTGGGTGAAGGACGGAAAATCACTTTTACTTTGTGTCTGCTGAGAATCCGTCCTATTTTTGATGAGAGGCTACCCACATATGGCAGGAAGGTCATCGATTTAAAGGTTTCTTCGTCTTCTTCTGCTTTCTTTGTGGCCTCTTTCGGTTTCATTTTCAGTGCCTTCTGTATTTGCTGTGGGGAGTACCCATTGTCTTCAAACACTCTTTGTAAGTGGGAAAGTTCATCTTGCAGACTGCTTTCGTCAGATAGCGGATATACACTTGACCTGTAATGTGAGACCCTGGGTTGCTTGTACACTGAGAAGCCGATAGTAGGATGGTTGTTTGCATCGAGCCATTACTGGATTATATGCACAAAGGATCGTCTTTAGATATTGTGTCACCCATCAACGTCGTCTCCAGATGAAGTAGAAATCTTCAAAAGTGCAGACTTGTGGCTGGTTATTGTATTCATTCGAGTGTCTAAAATGTATGACTACGAAATAGTCTTTCCCAAGTTTCTACGGCTTTAAGGTACAAATAATTGGTTCATCTGATATTAGTAGGACGCAAGGTGTTGCGTTAGACAGCTCCATGGGCTCACAAAAAATATTAATTTCCATCATAATAAGAACAGATTACTAATGACTTATCACTGGCCTCGACAATGGCTCCACTTTTCTTCTAGCAATTATATTGTGCTACTGCTTGTATCTATTAAGCGGGTATAGTTTTGATTATTATTGACGTAAACATGGTAAATAAGTACGTTGGACAGAGATCAGTAAATGATTTGGTTAATTACGTTTTCAGCAAAATTATACAACTTAGCTATTGGCAGTCGTCTGTAGATTTGGTAAATGTAGATATGCAAGTGAGTATCCGTAAGTGGAAGCAGCGGTGGCTCTTGCTCATTTTCGTTGGTGGGGCCCGGGTAAATAGTCAGCCAGAATTGTAATGGAGTTGTTCCGCAGTGTCGTTGTACAACCTTAATTTTTGTTATTTGTATCAGAGAAAAGGAATCTTTCAACAGGGTTCTTCCCCTTCATGCAGCGCGGTATAAGAACATACAAACTTTTGCATGTAATATCTGTTGCTTCATCTGCCTGCACTGACATAAAAGTGGCAGCATTAATGTCTAAGTCAGTTCTTCAATATAAACTTAATACATACGGTCTAAATGTTTCATTTTGTACAATGCGTCACGTCCGTTTACAGATAGAAGTACTAGAGCTGTATAAGTGGTCACACACTGTCAAGATTTCCTAGATGATATAACATGTCTAAGAAATTGCCACAATTAGCTGAGCCCTTAGTGCTTAACTCATGAATTCCCCAAAATATTAAGCACTCTACTACTCTGTTTAATACGTGTCTGTTGTTTGTACCTTGTTGTTGTTGTTGTTGTTGTTGTGGTCTTCAGTCCTGAGACTGGTTTGATGCAGCTCTCCATGCTACTCTATCCTGTGCAAGCTTCTTCATCTCCCAGTACCTACTGCAACCTACATCCTTCTGAATCTGCTTAGAGTATTCATCTCTTGGTCTCCCTCTGCGATTTTTACCCTCCACGCTGCCCTCAAATACTAAATTGGTGATCCCTTGATGCCTCAGAACATGTCCTACCAACCGATCCCTTCTCCTAGTCAAGTTGTGCACAAACTCCTCTTATTCCCAATTCTATTCGATACCTCCTCATTAGTCATGTAATCTACCCATCTAATCTTCAGCATTCATCTGTAGCATCACATTTCGAAAGCTTCTATTCTCTTCTTGTCTAAACTATTTATCGTCCATGTTTCACTTCCACACATGGCTACACTCCATACAAATATTTTCAAAACGACTTCCTGACACTTAAATCAATACTCGATGTTAACAAATTTCTCTTCTTCAGAAACGCTTTCCTTGCCATTGCCAGTCTACATTTTATATACTTTCTACTTTGACCATCATGAGTTATTTTGCTCCCCACTACTACTTTACGTGTCTCATTTCCTGATCTAATTCCCTCAGCATCACCTGACTTAATTCGACTATGTTCCATTATCCTCGTTTTGCTTTTGTTGATGTTCATCTTATATCCTCCTTTCAAGACACTGTCCATTCTGTTCAACTGCTCTTCCAAGTCCTTTGCTGCCTCTGACAGAATTACAGTGTCATCGGCGAACCTCAAAGTTTTTATTTCTTCTCCATCGATTTTAATACCTACTCCGAATTTTTGTTTTGTTTCCTTTACTGCTTGTTCAATATACAGATTGAATAACATCGGGGACAGACTACAACCCTGTCTCACTCCCTTCCCAACCACTGCTTCCCTTTCATGCCCCTCGACTGCCATCTGGTTTCTGTACAAATTGTAAATAGCCTTTCGCTCCCTGTATTTTACCCCTGACACCTTCAGAATTTGAAAGAGAGTATTCCAGTCAACATTGTCAAAAGCTTTCTCTAAGTCTACAAATACTAGAAACGTAGGTTTGCCTTTCCTTAATCTATCTTCTAAGATGAATCGTAGGGTCAGCATTGCCTCACTTGTTCGAATATTTCTACGGAATCCAAACTGATCTTCCCCGAGGTCGGCTTCTACCAGTTTTTCCATTCGTCTGTAAAGAATTCGCGTTAGTATTTTGCAGCCGTGACTTATGAAACTGATAGTTCGGTAATTTTCACATCTGTCAACACCTGCTTTCTTTGGGATTGGAATTATTATATTCTTTTTGAAGTCTGAGGGTATTTCGCCTGTCTCATACATCTTGCTCACCTTGTACCTAATTTATTATATTTCAGAATTGATATTTTTTACGCTGAAACAATCTGAGCAGCATTGTAAACGTCGCAAACATTTTTTATTTACAATCATTTTCTAAACGTAGTCCACTGCTGCAGTAGGCTGCAGTAGGTACTGGGAGATGAAGAAGCTTGCACAGGATAGAGTAGCATGGAGAGGTGAGACAGGGTTGTATCCTCTCCCCGATGTTATTCAGTCTGTATATTGAGCAAGCAGTAAAGGAAACAAAAGAAAAATTTGGAGTATGTATTAAAATCGATGGAGAAGAAATAAAAGCTTTGAGGTTCGCCGATGACATTGTAATTCTGTCAGAGACAGCAAAGGACTTGGAAGAGCAGTTGGAACAGAATGGACAGTGTCTTGAAAGGAGGATATAAGATGAACATCAACAAAAGCAAAACGAGGATAATGGAATGTAGTTGAATTAAGTCGGGTGATGCTGGGGGAATTAGATTAGGAAGTAGTAAAGGAGTTTTGCTATTTGGGGAGCTAAATAACTGATGATGGTCGAAGTAGACAGGATATAAAATGTAGACTGGCTGTGACAAGGAAAGCGTTTCTGAAGAAGAGAAATTTGTTAACATCGAGTATTGATTTAAGTGTTAAGAAGTCGTTTCTGAAAGTATTTGTATGGAGTGTAGCCATGTATGGAAGTGAAACATGGACGATAAGTAGTTTGGACAAGAAGAGAATAGAAGCTTTCGAAATGTGGTGCTACAGAAGAATGCTGAAGATTAGATGGGTAGATCACATAACTAATGAGGAGGTATTGAATAGCATTGGGGAGAAGAGGAGTTTGTGGCACAACTTGACAAGAAGAAGGGGCCGGTTGGTAGGACATGTTCTGAGGCATCAAGGAATCACAAATTTAGCATTGGAGGGCAGCGTGGAGGGTAAAAATCTTAGAGGGAGGCCAAGAGATGAATACACTAAGCAGATTCAGAAGGATGTAGGTTGCAGTAAGTAGTGTGAGATGAAGAAGCTTGCACAGGATAGAGTAGCATGGAGAGCTGCATCAAACCAGTCTCAGGAATGAAGACCACAGCAACAACAACAAGAATATTTGAATTTCGACCACACAGTACCAGAATACGAAACACTACTGAGAGACGGCCACTTTTGCTGGTTGCGACATTTCCCGTTGACCTACAGGAAGGTGCGTTAAGTGATGTTGAAGAAAATCCAGGTTACTGGCCCAAACTGGCAGGCTCCGGCCACTGTGTAGAGGTGCGGACAGGAGACAGCAGGTTTCTCCGAGGTGGGGGAAGAAGGGGAATGCGCGAGTCTGTCCGTCCGCTGGGCCATGTGGTTCCAAGCTGTGCTACAGCGATGGACGAGGTGAAGAAAGAAGAACGGTGTGGTCACGAGACTGCAGTTTACGGAGCCGCGATACTGGGGGAGTACGGGACACCAGGATTTGGGCCTCGGTCCTCGGCTGAATGCGGCGCGGAAAGGAAAACAGATTCGTCACTGTGGGAAAACAGATTCGTCAAAGTGGAAGGATGGGCTGAGGAGAGGGGCAGGAGGGGAGGGGAGAAGTTCAAATGGTTCAAATGGCTCTGAGCATTATAGAACTTAACTTCTGAGGTCATCAGTCCCCTAGAACTTAGAACTACTTTATCCTAACTTACCCAAGGACATCACACACATCCATGCCCGAGGCAGGATTCGAACCTGCGACCGTAGCGGTCACGCGGTTCCAGACTGAAGCGCCTAGAACCTCGGGGGGGGTGGGGGGGGGGGGGGGAAGAAGTCGCGGCGACACGTGAACATCGTGTTTTTCTGCAGAAGAGCAGCCGGCCGAGGTGGCCGAGTGGTTCTAGGCGCTTCAGTCCGGAACCGCAACCGCGCGACTGATACGGTCGCAGTTTGGAATCCTGCCTCGGGCATGGATGTGTGTGATGTCCTTAGGTTGGTTAGGTTAAGTAGTTCTACGTTCTAGGGGACTGATGACCTCAGAGATTAAGTCCCATAGTGCTCACAAGGGAACCTCCCCATCGCACCCCCCTGAGATTTAGTTATAAGTTGGCACAGTGGATAGGCCTTGAAAAACTGAACACAGATCAATCGAAAAAACAGGAAGAAGTTGTGTAGAACTAGGAAAAAAATAAGCAAAATATACAAACTGAGTAGTCCATGCGCAAGATAGGCAACATCAAGGAAACTGTGACCTCGTGTGCGTCGTGGTCCCGTGGTTAGCGTGAGCAGCTGCGGAACGAGAGTTCCTTGGTTCAAGTCTTCCCTCCGTTGAAAAGTTTAATTTTTTATTTTCAAACAATTATCAGAGTTCAGGCACTCACACATAATCAACTTCGCTCTCCAAAATTCCAGGACATGTTCAGATTTGCTTGGACATACACAGGATTTGACGGTCTACACACGGAAAAATTTGAAAACGTTAAAAACATGTTTTGACAGAGAACAGTGAAAACTGTGCGACTTTGAAACTGTTACATTCATTTGTTGCAGTTTATGTGAGGAACTCTTACGTTTTCATTACTTTTTTGGGAGTGATTATCACATCCACAAGAAAACCTAAATCGGGCAAGGTAGAAGAATCTTTTTACCCGTCCACCAAGTGTACAAGTTAGGTGGGTCGACAACATATTCCTGTCATGTGACGCACATGCCGTCACCAGTGTTGTGTAGAATATATCAGACGTGCTTTCCTGTGGAGGAATCGGTTGACCTATGACCTTGCGATCAAATGTTTTTGTTTCCCATTGGAGAGGCACGTCCTTTCATCTACTAATTGCATGGTTTTGCGGTGCGGTCGCAAAAACACAGACACTAAACTTGTTATGGTAAATAGAGACGTCAATGAACGAACGGACAGATAATAACTGTGCAAAAATAAAGAAAGTAAACTTTTCACTCGAGGGAAGACTTGAACCAAGGACCCTTCGTTCGGCCGCTGATCACGGGACCACGGCGCTCCGGAGCTTACGCCACCCTTGATGTGGCCTATGTTGCACATGGACTACACAGTTGGTATATTTTGCTTATTATTTTCATAGTTCCACACAACTTCTTCCTGTTTTCTCGAGTGATCTGTGTTCAGTTTTTCAAGGCCTATCCACTGTGCCAACTTACAACTAAATCTGAGGGGGTGCGATGGGAAGGTTCCCTTGTCAGAGCCATTTGAACCATTTTTGCAGAAGAGCATTGGAAACTGCACCTCATTACCTCTTTACCCCAAAATCATATCATACTCAAAATGTTTGATATACTCAAAAACGCAGAATAAAACTGTACCACAAATCTGGTGGGGCCGCGCTCCTCTGGCCCTTACGAACGAGCCCGTTCCTGCTTGGAGGGTTAATCTTGTTTGACAAGATATAAGTTCAGTAACGAAAAATCACTAGAGAATGGTAACATGCTCCTAATTTGCAATTGTTGTTCACGATTTCAGCGGGAGTCTGTCAGCCTACTTTCTTTTATTCCTGTCATTAAGTAAGAAATATTTCTTTAGTATCTGCTGCTGCCGTTTCTACTCTCTTCTCTGAACGTCTAATTGTCAGCAACACACAATCCATGTAGAGATAATTCAAAATACTCAGTTCCCACGTCACTAGCCGACAGTTGTAAAACATGCTTCTTTTCGGTGAAGACCGTGCTGGGTATCGTGATATCATCTACTGTAATACGTTCTTGTCTTCGATCATTACGATGGTACCTTCGTCATTTTATGCGCATTCGCCTCGCCTCTTGCTTGTCTGCATTACCTTACCTCAAACGGTAAAGAATCTACTGCGTCGAATACCAGAATAATATTTCTAAGCGCTACTCCGCATATTTTATTCCCACCGGTAAGTGCTCCGGAATACATCTCGTATTTTAGATAAAAACAATCCCATGATGCGAAAAATAGTTTTCTCTCACTCGTCACCAGCTTTTGTTGAGTTAAAACAGAGCGTAAACGTTGGTAGGGGGCAGAAAGCGAAATCACCTTCTGCGAATTCGTTGTGGTATTTTCTCTTAAAAGTCTATTATTTCAGTTTTTCTGGCCCACAGACGTTAGAAATGGCTTTTAGTGATTTAGCATTTCTGCGGAACTGGTGGCCTGTCCTACAGTTCATTGTGATCCCCAAAGTATTGTAAATTACCCACCCAACACTTAACATTAAAAAAAAAAAAAAAAAAAAAAAAAAAAAAAAAAACAGTCACGGTTGCAAAGCTATTTTTATTTAAAAATAACGCGTTTCGCCCGTGGTTAGTCATCATCAGATTACGCAAGCCACGGCGAAACGCGTTATTTTTAAATAAAAGTAACTTTGCAACCACGGCTGTTTTTTTTAAATATATCCATGAAAAACGGTTGTTGTATCAACCAGCTAACCATGGCGTGGAACGAATACACTGAACACTTAATTGAGCAGGTACAGCACTCCATTTGTTCACAACAGTTCGGAATGAAATATTCACTGTACCGAGAGTGGAATCTGTTTCACATTTCGCTAACAAAACGCAATATCGCCGCATGTGATCGAAATTGGCCACCCCATGCCAATAGTCTTCAGCTGTGCCCTCATGAATACGGTTTGAACTACTCTATTCACATTAGGAGGCATAAAACCAAATCCATGTGCTTTCAGTCAAACAAAAGATACTTCTTTTCTCCTCGGCCTTTTCCTTTGGCAGAAACGCACCGCAATGTTTCACTACCTGCAGTGTGTCTAACACTCCCCCGTGGTATTATTTAAATCTTATTATGTATTTTCGTAAGTGGTTGAGGAACGCACACTCATGAAATGGGAAAATTCTGTATCATGTTAAGACAATAAGCTAAATATGAAACAATTTTTTGCCTTCTAAGTTACACATGATTGAATTTACGAAGCCCACACGATCCCAAAGGCGCCCATGGCGGCGATGCTTCCCATTGAATTATCAGCTTGTAAGAAGAGTTCAAAAACAGAAATTGTGATAAATAATTAAAGTGAAAAACTATCTATCTGCGATTCTTAAATTTTATCCGTCACCTTTTACGAATTGAGTTTGCACGAGTTTATTCTTTGAGTGATGTTTAATACTTAAGTTCATTCTTCATAAAGATTTTCTACCCATGATATATGTTTTACGTAAGAATGGACTCGATGTATCACAGGGAGAAAAATATCTGAGCAGTCATGTATATTACTCTTGAAGGTAATAATTTTTCAGTGACACTTTTTTGCTACTAACTGTTTCATTCGACCGATCTTGTCACATTAGTTTAAAAGTCCCGCTTCCTCTCAGAAAGAAATGACCATTAACCAGAAAATTTGCAAATTTGGAATTCCATCCAGACGATCAATCCACACGGTCAGCGGGAGCTAGTTCACGGTTAAACCCTTTCCATAAACAGTTCAAGCACCGGCAACATAAAAAGATTGCCACAAAAGCTTTATCTGACTCACTGCATATCGCTGTCGATGGAAATTACAATTTTGAATTTAAGTGTCGTTGCCTAAGTAACGTTGTGCTAATATTTTTAATAATTTCTTTGCCCGTCATCTTACACTTTTGTCCGTATCTGATAATATTTTTGCCTTCTTTTTGCAATTTATATTATCTATTAAATCTGTTATGTCTAATAACTTGATTTTCTTAGTTTGGAAATTAAAAAATAAAACAGTTGTAATAGCACGGTAACGCAAAGTAGAAAGGAAAAGACATGGTTGTGGTTGTGGCTAGCCATTGAAATCCTCAAAAATGTAACAGAATGACCGATTCTTGCAGCACAGAAGATGATCAACTTCGGAACTGAGAAATCAGCAGTAGACCCGTTGTGTTGGCTTCGCGGGGAAGCTGGTGAAAGTATCGATCACACACCGAGCTATTGTAAGAAAATCGCTCGTGCGAATTACAAGTAAAAGCTCAACTTTGTGATACAAATGTTACACAGAAATGAATTCCAGAAATATCATCTGCCCATGGCAACGGACTGGTAGCACCAGATACAAGAGAAAATTGAAAAAACCAAATTACTTAGAGACTTGAGACATTAGAATGATCGAATGCCGGAGATAGTAATCATAGAAAAAAGAGGTATGAATCGTCAACACTGCTAGTCTAGGCGACAGCAGTATTGACGAAAAATGATTGCAAAAGCTTACGAGATACGAAGACCTTCGAACTTCAGCAATGCTGACATAAACCAGTAAAAGTGGTCCTAGTGGTTCTGGCATGTTCGGTACAATGCCGAAAGTTCCCAGTGAGCTCTTGGAGACCATTGGCTCCGATAAAATATCCATCTGCCAACTTTTACGAAATCTGCTCGTATTAAGCGCCGTTACTTTACGTAGTCCTAGGAACTTCATAAATGTCCAACTGGTGATCTTGTTTGCAGTGGTTATTGTTGTTTTTATGACGATAATAATAATGTTATATGTTGTTGTGGCCTTCAGTCGTAAGACAGGTTTCATGCAGCTCTTCACGTTACTCTGCTCTGTACAAACCTGTTCATCCCTGCATAACTACTGAAACCAACATCCATTTGTGCCTGATTTAGTCAAATCTTAGTCTGTCTTCACAGTTTTTACCCCTACACTCCCTCCCATTACAAAACTGAAGGTTGCTTGATTTCACGAGATGTGAACTATCAGCTGATCCCTTCCTTTAGTCAGGATGTGCCATCAATTTCCTTTCTATCCAGCTCATTTCAGCATCTTCTCATTAGTTACTCGACGTACAATTCTAATACTCAACACTACTCTGTTGCATCACGTTTCTAAGCCTTCTACTGTTTTGTTTGCACTGTTTCATTCCCGTACAAGGCTACACCCCATACGAATGCCTCCAGGAAAAGACTTCCAAACAATAATCGTCAGCTATTTTTCTGCCCAAATAACAAAACTCCTTGATTACTTTTAGTATCTCCATTTCTAATCTAATTCCCTCAGCATGACTTGATTCACTTCTACTACATTCCATTACCCTCGTTTTACTTTTGATGATGTTCCTCGTGTAACCTCTTTTTAAGACATTACCCATTCCGATCAGGTGATCTTCCAAATCCTTTGCTGTCTCTTATAAAATAACAGTGTAATCAACAAACCTCAGAGTGTATGTTTCTTCTACCTGAACTTCAATTTCCTTTCCAAATTTCTGCTTGGTTTCCTTCACCGCTTGTTCAATGAAATAATAATAATCACTATTTTTATTATTATTTTAAATAAAATGCCAGCTCCCATTGCAGTTTTCTTTTACTGAGGAAATTGGCTAATAATTTTTTTTTAATTTCGTGTTTCTCAATTGCATTGATATAAAATTTGTGCTGCAATGGTTACGGGTTTCGGGCCGACGAGCCTATTCTCAAACCACTCTCCTTGTTATTAACCGTATCTATTCATATAATATGGTGCCAAAAGGCAGGAATAACTTCTGTACAGAAACGTATACTGTGGGCAACAAGTACCCTCATTAATAATTAGCCTTTGTGTCCAGTTTCCTCAGTACCGGACAGCTGTTGACCTACCAGTCCGTCGCAGCATTCCTCGAATAGACATTTTTCTTTCAATTTTAAAAGCCACGAACGGTTTTCGCACCCAAGGCCATTACCTGTTGGTGTTATACATGAACAACTCGTTCTATCTTCTCTCAGGATGCCTTACGTATACCAATGGATGGCAGGATTCGAACCGGCGACCGTAGCAGCAGCGCGGTTCCGGACTGAATCGCCTAGAACCGCTCGGCCACAGCTGCCGGCTGGACAAGAAGTTCATAATAATAATGCCCAATGGTGAAGTAACTTTTTTTTTGCCGCCCGCTACGAATTCCTATCATTGAGTTTACCTTGACTATACTGTAATTTTTTGAGAAATGAAGTAGCTATAAGATTGCGTTTTCACATAGCACGGGCCTTAAATTCATCGTGGAACAACTGTGACGCTCCCCTCTCACAAGATCCTGATACTCGCGGTCGCTACTGTGCACAAAGCCGACGGCTTCTGGTCGTCCGAAGCTCCACAACTGCAGGTATTCGGGTGTAGTGTTTCAGGGCCGAGCTCTTTGCAGACGCTGGCTGGCGTGACAAGCTGGGCTCCCTTTCCTGCTGACCACTGTCTTGCAGTTTCGCCAGCTGTAGAAACTTCCAGACAGATTGAAAGTGTGTGCTGCACCGGGACTCGAACCTTGGACCTTTGTCTTTGGCGGGCAAGTGCTTTGCTGACTGGGCTATCCAAACGCGATTCACAACATAACATCCCCCCCCCCCCCCTCCATCTCACAGTTCCGCTTTCGCCGGTCCCCCATCTCCCATCTGTAAGCTGTAGCTTGTAAGTAATGGAAGCCATGCGTTTATGCGACGGCTTCAGACGTCGAACTGCATCTCACTTATCGTGTTGTGGTCGTTCCAAATGGAGCCCCCACAACCACCAATTGTCCAATTACTCACCGCGTCGTCTGCACAGGTACTGGCGTAGTTATTTTATTCGCACTGTTGTAGACAATCAGTAGCGAGAAATGCAACGCGACATTAGCTTGAGTAAGGACGAGAGAAGTAATCAGTTGAGACTTCGCTCTTGATGCAGAACAGTTCCATTTCATCTGAATAAAGAATCTAACGAACAACGAATTTAACGAATTATACTTCTCTACAGAAATCGCATATTCGAACTAAAACACACCTCCCTTTCAGTGGAGTTGTAATTGCTTTGTAGTCTTCCGTTCATTTGGCTTTATGCAGCTCACAGTGCTAGTCTATACCTACAACTGCTCTGTTCAAGCCTGGATCTCCCTCTACAGTTTCTACCCTGACACTTGCTTCTCTTAGATTAGAATAGATTAGATTAATTATTCATCCCATAGACCAATAAAAGAGGGTATCCTCCGGGGTGTGGAACATGTCAGATAAACACATTACAAAAATGTAATTAGAAAAACTTCAGTTTCATTAATTTTAATGATCCTCAGTCAATAAACAGTAAAATTATGTACATGAATTAAATTTAAACTTCTAATATTTACAGGTTTAATACTTACATTTGCTTTCATTAAATCCATCATTCAGACATTTGCTAGTTTCTTGGCTATTACAACCAAGTATTGTCAAAAATTAAATTATTCATTTCAGTGATCCTCAGTTAAGAACAGTCAGATTATGTACAAGATTTAAAATTAAACTTCCACTGTTTGCAGACTTAAGACTTACATCTGCTTTCCATACTTGGCTGTTACAACCAGGTATTGTCAAAAATTAAAGTATAATAAATTTTCATTAAAATGATCTACTGCACTTCTTGAGAAACTCATGGATGGAATAGGAGTTAGCCACGAAAAATTCTTTTAAATTATGTTTAAATTGTGCCTTGTCTGAAACTAAACTCTTAATGGTTGCTGGTAACTTATTGAAAATATGCGTTGCTGAATACTGGACTCCTTTCTGGGCAAGAGTAAGTGATTTCAAATCTTTTTGTATATTGTTCTTACTCCTGGTATTGATACTGTGTACCAAGCAGTTAGTTGGAAAAAGAGATTTATTATTTACAACAAACTTCATTAAGGAATAAATATACTGAGAAGCTGTGGTTAATATGCCCAAGTCTTTTAATAGGTTTCGACATGATGTTCTTGGATTTACACGACCCATTACTCTTATTATACGCTTCTGTACTCTAAAAAGTTTTTCCCTGTTTGTGGAGTTACTCCAAAATATGATCATATGACATAATGGAGTGAAATAAGCAAAATATGCTAGTTTTTTATATTTATATCTCCTATGTCTGATATCATTCGTATTGCAAACACAACTTGTTTAGGCGCTTTAGCAGTTCGTTAGTATGTTGCTTCCAACTGAATTTATTATCAAATTGTAATCACAAGAATTTTACACTCTCAACTTCTCCTATTTCCATGTCATCCTATTTTATACACACACCAGAAGGAAATCTCTTGGAAGTTCTGAACTGCATATAGTGGGTCTTTTCAAAGTTTGATGACAGTGAACTGGCTATGAACCACTTAGTAATGTCAGTAAAAATTTGATTAGCTGCCCTTTCTAAATTTATATTTGATTTACTATTTATTGCAATGTTTGTATCATCTCCCTTCTATTAATCAAGTTGTTCGATCTATACATCCCACATAAAACGCAGACTGGCGAAAGTACGTAAAGCATTTCCAAAAAAGAGGAATTATTTAACACTGATTATAAATTTATATCTTAGAAAGTATTTATTGAAGGTATTCTTGTGGAGTGTAACCTTCTACGGAAGTGAATGCGGACGATGTTCTCTTCTTGTCTGTACTGCTATTCGTCCATGTTTTACTTGCATAAACTCTACACCCCTTACGAATACTTTCAGAAAAAGAATTCCAAACACGTAAATTTATGGTCACTGTTAAAATATTTCTTTTTCTCGGAAGAGCTCCTGTTGCCATTGCTAGTTTTATAAACCCTTTACTTGGTGATCGTCAGCTATTTTACTGCGTTTACTGATTCACGCTTTATAACATCTATTCAAGACGTAAGCTTCTTCAAGTACTGTTTCGAGTTCTTTGCATGTTCAGAGGAGATTACAGTGCTATCAGCAATCCTTAAAGTATTTGTATCTTTTTCCTGAACTTCAATTCATTCTTCCAAAATTCTCTTTGTTCTCCGTTATTTGTTGCTGTATGTTCAGATCGAATAACTTAAGGACCATGTTACAAAACGCTCTTCTCAACAGCTGCCTCCCTTTTATTTCCTTCAACTCTTAGAACAACAGTGTGATTTTTGTGTAGAAGATGTGTATAAACTCTCGTTTTCGGTATTTTATTCGTTATAAATGTGATACAGCATGGGAAACATTTTTACTGGTCTCTGTTGGTGTATACTATTTGCTCCATAAGATAATTGACAATTATTAAATTCTAGTGTTTTTTTAAAGGTACTGCAAGGATTTGGTGATCTCACTAATAAACGTTACGAACGAAGTCGGTGAACTATTCTTTCGCTAAATGGTGATACACTGTAACGGTGACACTACGTCACGTCGAAACTGATGGGCCACTCTATTTTGAACACGTTGCCAATGACGATATAAGATGAAACGAGTGTTCCATTAGCGTCAACGGCACATAGGAGTCATTGGAAGTGGGTTATCTATTATAGACACAGGAGCTTTCACCTCGTCGATAACATCACTAGGTTAGATATGCTACTAATGGTCTCGTACAGTGAAGGAGAACTGGATCTTTTAACAGAATATTATGCTTGGCTCTTCAGTATTTCCGTGTATTTTGTTTAGTTTTTACCAGTAATCCCCTGATCTTTTAAGGAATCTAACTGCCATGGATAACATAGCTTCAAACGTCTGGCAGCTTTACAAGTAAGTAAATGTTTTAAATGTTTGACGTTGAGCACGTAAGAGAGAAAAAGTTTAGGAAATGTCTGAAATCATGCTTAAAGTTTGTCGAAAATCACTAAGTGCTCTCATTGTCACACAGTGGATGAGTATAGCCTACATAATTTGCGCGCCATTTTAAGCAAAAGCTGCTTTTTCACGCATCGTAATGTTTATTACGTCGTATCGCCTGATCTATGCTCCGCACAGTGGTATGATTTTGCAAGTACATTCAGTGGTATTTGTAAATACTGTCTGCAGAATATGTTGCTAATAGAGTTAGTAACAAAGATTTACAAGATCTACAACAAATTAAAGCGTCATATCTGACGCTGAAGTTTTACTACATTAACAGTCAAAATGTAGTAAGCGTTGAACTTTTTTCCTTTCATCATTTCTGGGGAAAGGCAGCGAGTAAACGTTTCGTAAAGATTTGAAATTATGTGTAAAGATTTCAGCACGTCACTAAGTGCACTCATTCTCAAACAGTGGATGAATATAGTCTGGGTATTTGCGCGCAGTGAGTTACGCTTCGTCACAACATATACGCAGTTTTTAACTGTAATACCTGTCTTAATATGCGAAACCTTTAATGTAAATTACATCTCTCAGTGAGCAGGTTATGACACCATTTCTCATTTTTAAACTCGGGCAGTGATTATATGAAATATTGAAAATAAAATATTAGTTGCCCCTTGGAAGTCTTTAGACAGAGCAGATTATGACTTCATTTCTCATTTTTAAATTCAGGCAGTGATTCTATGAAATATTGATAGTAAAATATTAGTTGCCCCTGGAAGTATTTAGACAGAGCAAATTATTACACCATTTCTCATTTTTAAATTCAGGCAGCGATTATATGAAATATTGAAAATAAAATATTAGTTGCCCCTGGAAGCCATTAGACAGACAACCCGCATCTGGTATTGTGCACTGTGAACTGGGGTAGCCATTTAGTAATATGGAACACAGGTATAACAATAAATGCAATGTGTATTCACTCATTCACACGTGCGTTTGCCGTGAAACTAGGACTTAATTCGCCAAAAGTACATAATAGAAGACGGAACTTTTCGCCGTGCACAAATGTTTTCCCTTCTTCGTACGTCACATCTGAAGTAATTATCAGCGTTTATTTCAGTTACAGTGTTGGTGGATACTCTCTAGTTTGCTTAATCTGAAATAATGCGAATGGATCGTAAGTGGACCATCCTCGCTGGATGTCAAGAGCTAAGAGCAAGGCGACAGAATAATGAAAGGTGGGAGATCGTCAATAGAACATGTACAGGAGCAACATGTATAAGTACAGATGAATGCCATAAAGCATAGAAAATAGGTGTAAATGAAAAAGTTGATTTTGGTGGTAAATATTTTTCCAAGGGATGTGGCAGTGGGAACAAAGATAGAAGTGTGAGCAAGTTCTGTCAAGTTGTCTTAGAGGCACGTTAAAGTTGTTAAACGTGGATGGTGCTCAGGACAACTGAGAAACTGATAGTGACCTTAACAGCGTTATGATAGTCTCATAACCGATCGACAGCTGTTGCTAGTATCTGTTAGATATTTCCTAACTTGGATCGTGAAGTGAGTACTTGTCTGTGTGAACTAGTGTATTCGACAAACAGTTTTAATCTGCCGGGAAATTTGAAACTTGTGAACACTCCGCTACGGTGTAGATGTGCATTCTGGCAGCTCAGCTATTTCTTGTTCATCCTTCCACTACCTTGTATCGGACAGTTGTATTATTCCACATCTAGGTCTGTACGCCACAAACCATGGTGGAGGGTGCATTCGCTCCAATGTCCTTTACTGCCCTTCTTCCTCCGTCGGTGAATGGTACATATGAGGGAAACATGATGGTACACCTCTACATGAGCTCAAATGCGTCTAATTTAAATGACGTGATCATTGTGCGTGATGGATGTTAGAGGGGGTGGTATGTTTCTGTACTGACTAGG
Source organism: Schistocerca piceifrons (assembly GCF_021461385.2). NCBI lineage: Eukaryota > Metazoa > Arthropoda > Insecta > Orthoptera > Acrididae > Schistocerca > Schistocerca piceifrons. The sequence goes on from NC_060143.1 coordinate 237,521,274, forward strand.
TTTGGAGCGTAGACTCTCGGACGTTTGTGTGTAATGCTCTCTGTAATACATAAAGTTTTTACTGTAACGTCTCCCACTGCAGTTTGTTGCGCATCCCTCTGTCGCTGACTAATCAAAGTCTTGAGGAATCGAAGAAGCTCTTCTTTGAATTTTCTCCACTAATAGAACTTGGCAAAGCTCCAGGTCGATAAACAGTACTCAAGAATTGCTACAACGATCCTTCAGTAATTTTGAGTCTGCACGTGACTTTCCCGTGGCTATATATTTATAGTAGTTTCCCTAAAAATTGCCCCGGCTTGGTGCTCTAATAGAAGGTTGTGAATGAATGCCGATTGCATCGTCAAGGTCCATTGGATCGTTACGCCTATATAGGCGCATTACATTACGTTTATTCGTTAAGGATAGGCTCACAATCTTTGCGCCTGATGCTAATCATGTGACAGCATTTCTTCATCTTGTTACAAGTTCCTTGTGAACATCTGAGTCGTCTGCGAAGAACCTCAGTGAGCTAAAAATTTTATCCAACTCGGAACCCACTGTACATTGCATGGTAGCAATACTATCGATTTTCTGTTCTATCGCATGCGCATATTGGACGATGGAGGAATGACTATTTGCCAATGTACGCACGCTAAACTCTCTTATCTTATTTTCATGATATTTACGCAAAATATATACTGTCTGATCAAAAGTATCTGGACTCCTATTAGCGGACACAGATGTGGGTTGTGTGTTCCCTTCGCTTTTATATGACGCTTTGAACTCTGTTGGGGACACTTTCAGTGAACAGTCTGAAAGTCTGTGAAGGAGTGGCGGCGCATATTTCAAGAGCCGAGCCCAGGGAAGGTAATGATGATGGTGCTTGGAGCGGAGTCGACTGTCCAACTCATCCCTAAGGTGTTCCATTGGGTTCAGGTCGGGACTCTGATCAGGGCAGTCCATTTCAGAAAAGTTGTTGTCCACAAACCATTGCCTCAACAGATGATAACTTTCTGAAACGCTGCCTTGTCATGCTCATGCAATCAACCAATCCTCTACTGTACGCAATACACAACGCTGTAAAATGTGTTTATATCCTCCCGCATTTAGCGTTTACGTAAACTCAATAAGGGGACGACACCCCAAACACTAAAATTCTCTCATACCGTAATACCCATTCCTCCACAATACACTGCTGCGATTATGCATAATGGCCAATAACATTCTCCAGCGATTTGCTAAACACCAAACCTTCCATTGGATTGGTACAGGATGTAATGTGATAGATCACTCCAAACCCAATCGTCCAATATTCAGTGGCATCGCTCTGGACTACAGAAATGCGTGTCTTACAAGGCGGCCGCTGTGGCCGAGAGGTTCTAGGCGCTTCAGTCTGGAACCGCTCGCGACCGCTCCGGTCGCAGGTTCGAATCCTGCCTCGGGCATGGATGTGTGTGATGTCCTTAGGTTAGTTAGGTTTAAGTAGTTCTAAGTTCTAGGGGACTGATGACCTCAGATGTTAAGTCCCATAGTGCTCAGAGCCATTTGAACCATTTTGTGGCTTACAAGGTGCTGCTCTACCATTAATACTCAATTTCTTTTTAACTCCCTGTGCACAGTCACTGCACTACCTGGACCGCTGGTAGCTCTTTGGTACTCAATTTTTGAACCCACAATGTGACATTCCAAGATGTTCACTACTGATCTCCCAATCAGACAGTATCAGATTCTTTGTCTTTGTTAGAGGCATTAGTTTGCGCTTATCTATATGTAAAGAGAGCTGCCATTCATTTAGTAAGTGAGAATCTGATCCAAGCCTTTCTGCAGTCCCTTAGTATCGTCCAGTGACGATACTTCCCTGCGTATAACGGCATGGCAATGAACTATTTTATAGCGCCGTAGATCCTGTTGGACAAATAATATATGTATTTTGAAAACATCAGTTCTCCTATTATGTATTCTTGGTGGACAGCAAACGCCCTATCACAGTACCATGAGATACGCTGAACGCTACCCTCGTCGTTAAGAATGAGACACTAATATTCGGTATCTAGTCTTTAATCCAATCGTATATCGCCTCAGATATTCTAAACTTCCCAAGCCTGTTGTATTCAGAAACATCTCCTTCACGACTTATTCGGTCTTTCGGTCCTCCGAAGATGGAACATATACAGTAGTTGCATCGGCCCTAAAACGTCGCGTAGGTAGGCAGTCCCGCACGGCACTAGCCCAAACCTGACGGATTCGGAATTGTGGAGAACTAGAGGGAGATTATGTGGGAGACGTCTCGCTAAATCCCGTAAAACCGCGCACAGACTAGTTTTCTTCCCCCTCCCCCCCCCCCTCCTCCCTCCTGTTTCCACCCGGAGAGCCGCAACGGTGCCGTCTCCATCGCGTGTGGCCAATTCGGAACGGGATGTTTTACTGCCTATTCATCATCGTATAATTTCCCCTCCGCGCCGAGAGCGAAATTCTCTTAAAAATATAAGGCCGGCCCTGCCGCCCGTCTGTGCGCTAATGTAAACAAAGGAACGGGCGACCAGCACGCGGTCCTCAATACGGAAGACGCTCTCATTTTTCCTTAATGGCCTCGTAACGACCAGCCATGCTTTGATCATAAAAATGAAAAACCCCCAGCAGGCGTGGGACGTCTGAACGCTCTCTTCTGTACGGAGGTGTGACCTGATCCCATCGTAACACTACAAATCTGCTCGAATGGAGATTATCTTCATGGCATGCGTAACGTGGGGGAAACATGTTAAGTCTACGTGGACCGAATGACATGTAGTGGGCTTATTTACGAAGGACATGAGATGGGAGAACCCTCTTGATTTTGTCACGTAATCCCACTTCCTACGAGGAAAAGTTTGTAGACAACATTTTTCTGTTCCAGAGGTTGACAGTACTGACTCAACAACGACGTACCTTAAAACTTTGAGTGACACTGGTAAATATATGTGCCACTGGTAGGGTAAGGTCGGATAAGAGTAAGCGTCTGGTTAAGAGTTCGCAATGGCATTTTCTCTACATTGGCAACACTGACAAAACGAAGAACTACACTCAGTTGTCGCTTCTATATCTTGAAGAGCTCTGCCAGATTTATTGGCAACAGCAGGTAAATGTAAATTTTCGTTTCAAATTCTATATCGTAAGCACTAAGCACTATCTAGGTATTCACTAGAAAATAAAATTATTTGTCAAAGGAATCACCGTTCTGTGAAGAGCAAACCACGGCACGACAAACGGCGGTATCTAGCAGTGACTGCCATTAGTGATATTTTTTTGAACCGCGTGGCGCACCGGTTAAGGTACACTGTAAGATGGCGGGAAAGGCTCTTACCCTCCCCCCCTCCCTCCTTCCTTGTTTCTAACAAGTGCTGATCCAGGAGGACCTGTTAGGCAGAAAGACGTGAGTTCTTTGCGTCGAGTTGCTTATTCTTCAGTAGCCACAATCCAAACAGCTGAAAAATCCTTCGATTCAAAGGGAAAATTCCCGTTCAATCCGGACGCTTTCACAGCAGAAGACTTTGTTCCATCACAAATCACTGAGAGAGCAGAATGAGGCAAAGGAGTTCAGTAGCCCAAAGAAAAATGTTGCTCCACAGTGACAGATGGTATATCTGTGCAGTCACCATGAAAAAACCAAGAACGGGACACAAACGAAGTCCAGAATGCTGATGTACGAACAGGTGCAGGTCTATTCAATATTTATCCACAGCCAAAATGTGGTCGATCCACAACAAAGAAGAAAATGGCAAAAAAATCCGAGATTTTGTCTGAGTCTGCGTACAAAAATGCACTATTAGACAAACAGGCTAAACCAAGAAGCGACAAAATATCAGTAACGAACAACGCAGAATCTCTTACGGCTAATCTGGATTTAACCGCACCATCATCTTCAGGAACAACCAGGTCAAAATCCAAGGAGGGATCTGATGTTTTGAACTGCCCAGGGTGAGGCGAAGAGTACAAGGAATCTATCACGGAAGAATGGATTGTGATGAAAGCTCCCAAGAGTGGCATGAAGAATGCACAGTGTATGAAAAGGCGTGGTGAATTTTCTTGTGATTTATGTTAGTGCGTACTGTTTGACTATATGTCACGCACTCTTACCAGACGATGCAGCTAAGAGTACGAACGAGCAGTGTCTTACATATATTGACGTTTAAGGTTTGTGTTAAAAGTTAGGCAGGCTTAACTGAAGTGCGTACTGTAATGTTATGTGAGCCTCACTGCCCCTTTTTTTAAAACTAATTTGTGTCTGATTTTATTCTGAGAAGCTCAGTAATGTGTGTAAATACCGTAAATGTAAATTTGATTCAAAAAGTACTTGAAGTGAAGTGAAGCGCAGCTGGACAGCAACAAACTCTTTAGCGCGCAATCCCCCCAACGATAGTAGTTGTGAATCTTAAAAAAAAGTCAATTGATTTATTAAAGAAAAAGAGAACTGTTAATCTGTATCTTGTGGAAAGAGGACGTGTTGCTAGGCCGTCGCTCAGAATGTATTGTTACGTTTAATTAAAATTGATATTTTAGTGATAAAACCGAGTAAAGTACGCGTAAGAGTTGCCAAACATTTATGTATACAAATTTCCTGGAAGTGAAGAATAGAAATATCTTGTTTTTGGAAAAGGAGGTGAACTTCATTGTCGTTGCCGTCTATCAATCGACAGAATTGTAAGTGTACAAAGTTCATTAAAATACAGGAAAAGAAATGCATTCTCCATAGTTTTCACTCAATAAGTAACAACCTCTCATAATTTCTTAATTACAGTAATTGGATTATGTTCTTGTACAATAATATGGTGCTGAACTGCACTGACTAATTTTGATGTAGCAGGACATGTAGTTTGAAGGAAGTTAACAAAGTCGTATTTTAAACCTTAAAGAACAATAACTTCCTCCAAATTGCAATAAGTCAACAACTGGTGCAGAAGCTGATCATTCAAGGAGGCAGCAACCAAAATTCAGGTACCAGTTACGACTTAAAGTAAAAATCTCAATCAAAAATCAATCTCTCTCTCTCTGTCTCTCTCTCTCCAAACACATATGTATATAAATATTCATATTATTAAAAAAAGGATCATTTTTATAGTACGCTTTCCCGAGTACCCCCGTATATAAACCTGTATAATGGCTTTACTACTGATACATTGGTATGAATATTTACCTCTCCATATCTCATGGTAAACTTAAAATACATAATAAATTGAGCAGATAGGTTTTGTCACTTAAAGGGTTAGCCTCACTCTTGTTCTTACGCGTTATATATGTTGCGTCAGTGAGTAGCTTTATTCATACCGATTTCAAAGCTTTACATTGTGTCGTTGTCCGTCCGTACCAAGAAAAAAGGAGGGGAGCAATTAGTTTTCTGCACTCTGAAGCAACTAAGGATGCAGTGATTTTAAGCTGAATGCAGCAGCTGTCTAGTGATAGCTAGCTATCTAAGTGAACGAAAAATTTACGACTGGATAAATCGTTGTGAAAGTGCACGTGTATCTGGGACGGAGAGTCTTCTGGTTGGCATCCACCTCGAAAACGGATAGCAGTCTACGGGTCGGCGTTTGCAGTCATCCCTGAATCACTGAACTACCCCACAGTTTATGCTCGTTGGGTAACACGTCAACTGACAGACAAACACAAATAAAAAAAATGGCTCTGAGCACTACGGGACTTAACATCTGTGGTCATCAGTCCCCTAGAACTTAGAACTACTTAAACCTAACTAACCTAAGGACATCACACACATCCATGCCCGAGGCAGGATTCGAACCTGCGACCGTAGCAGTCCCGCGGTTCCGGACTGAGCGCCTGAACCGCTAGACCACCGCGGCCGGCACAAACACAAATATGAACGTTTCCAAACGTCACAATCACATTTAAGGCTTTCGGAAGAGGAAGGGAAGACTTTCGTAGTCGCAAAGTAACTGTTGACAAGGCGCGAGTCCACCGCTATGAACCACACAGTAAACTGCAAATACAGCAAGAAAGTTCAAAACCAAAGCTTCTAAACCAAAGTTGCTGATGGCAGTGTTTGGAACATCAAGGGTCAGTGCTGATTATCATTACACTCCTAAAGGTCAAACACGAAATAGTGACAGCTACTGTGAGGTAATATGACATCTGAAACCCAAAAATTCAAAACTAGGAGGGGAGGGTAGCATTCTTAGGCGTGATTTTTTTTTAGATAACCCCCGCCCTCATACAGCTTGTAAAACAAATCAGTGCGTTACAGCTAGGAAAACAATCCAGTGCGTTAAAATGGTTTTGAGTTGCTGGAGCCCCACTGATCTAGCTCCAAGTGGTCCGATGAAGGAGCACCTTCGTGAAACGGATGTTGAAGTTGTGAAGGCAGTGCTAAAGTGGACGCACATGATGCCAGGACGGATGTTAGGGAGCTTGTCAAGAGGTGAACCAAATGCTAGAGGTGGGAGGAGAATCGCGTAGAGAAATGATGTTAGTGGCAATGTTGTATTCGCAATAAAAAGTTTATTTTTATAAATTTTCTTTAGTTTATGACTCGTCTTTGTACATCTGTACTCCGGCTGCGGTATTCCACCACGTACAACAACAAGTGATGACTTGATCATCTCAAAATGGGGAAACAGCCACGCAGATGCTGCTTTATCATCATCATTTCCATCTTCATCATCTCTCCCTCTTCATTTCTCCACGCAGGTCTACCCCACGCCAGTCTCTTCTCTCTGCATAACATCCACGAGACCCTGCTTACTGCCTTGGTATCTTTCTACAATTTTTACACCCACAATTCCCTCCTTTTCCATATTGATTCCTTGACGTCTCAGAGGGTAATGATTCCCTGATGTCTCAGAATGTGTCTCATCAACTTATCCCTACGTTTAGTTACGGTATCTAAGCACTTTTCTTCCATTTCTTCTGTAACAGCACTTTTCAAATCTTTTTCTTCTACCATATAAGAGTACACTTCAGAGGGATATTTCCAGAAATGAGTTAATTTATATTCGATGTTAACAACATTCTCTTCTGCAGTAAGATTTTATATAGTATTGCCAGTCTACATGTTATATTTCCTTTATTTCCTTTACTTCCTCGTCAGTTATCTTGCTGCCCAATCAGCAATCGTTTAAAAACACTACCCATTCCGTTCAACTGAGCTTCTAAGACCTACTCCATGTGTGAAATAATGACAGCGCCATCGGCAAACCTTACAATATTTTATTTCTAATCCCCATCCTCAGTTTTTAATTCCTTTCCCCAAATTTCTCCCCATTTCCCTTTACTGCTGACGAGGACATCAGCAAGATCATTGCTAGTTGGATCTATTTCTAGGCTATTCCTTTACGTCTAGCCATTTCTTTGCATCACCTCCTGACTCCCGTACGGCAGTTTATGTACATGTGTCGCTATGAAGGTGCATGGTAGGTAACACTTATTGATACTTAGTTAGACAGGGACGTGAGAGTAAAAACTGAATGGTATGACTCTGAAATTTAAGAAAGTACCCTAAAAACTTCACCTAATGACCTTGTTAAACGTTTCTGAGCAAGGACAAATCGTCAGCCAACATCTAATAACATACGGGTACAGGAAGAAGCAGCCAGAAACCAGTTGTCTGCCACGGCGGGCAATACATTCTGACTCGTTTACACAATCGTTATTCGTCTAAATTATTCTGGAGTAATTAAGGGTTTCAAAAAGCCTCCGCCTTCTACAAAACAAATTTTTTTAAAATGTTTTTGGTCTGTCGTTATGTATTTAAATACCTGTGTGTCATCTTCTGTGTGTCTTTTCATTCAGTTAAAATATCCCACAAATGAGTGGTTTTCTGTTTTATTCCTATAACTGTGACACATGCCTCTGTTCCGTTGTGGTTTCTCAACTGAAGGTGAGCAGCACGTAGTCTTGTGGTTTCTCAACTGAAGGTGAGCAGCACGTAGTCTTGTGGTTAGTGTTGCTGACTCTCGATCTCGGGGCCCCGACTTCAGTTCCCGGCCGGGTCGGGTATTTTCTCCGCTCGGGACTGTGTGTGTGTATGTGTGTGTGTGTGTGTGTGTGTGTTGTCCGCATCATCACTTCATCATCATCGACGCGCAAATCGCCGAAGTGGCGCCAATTAAAAAGTCTTGCACCAGGCTTCCGAATTACACATACTCTGATTTCATCTTACCTGATAGTGTATTAGTTTAAGGGGGGTAGGACGTCAAACGGGCGACTTGGAGCAGGAGAGGCATCTCAGGACATTTTAATTTCCAGTGTCTATACTTTTACAAATAAATTCATAAAGCTTTGTCAGCATCACCACGAAGGATTCAGGATTCACACTCATTGCAGTGGAAGTTCGTAAACATAACAAAATAAATTTTTTACTTGCGAAATTTCATCATTTTTTCACTTACTAATGGCAGCATTTGTTGCTATAGGTACACTTTTCTTCATAAGTTAGAGAGATTCTTCGATGAATTTTGCACAGCATACATACCACACCCACAGGTATATGAAACTCTAGAATATATTTAATTTATGAAAAAAAAAAACGAATGAACTGTTATATTTTAAACTTCATGTTTAGAAAAAACACAAATTTATAGTTAATTACCTCAATTTTTACCACAGTTTTTAATAGATTTGGACAATTCTAGTGTTTCATACACCTTTAAGTATGGTTTGTATGCTGTGCAAAATTCATCGAATAATCTCTCTTACTTATGCAGAAAAGTGTACCTATAGCAACAAATGCTGCCATTAGTAAGTGAAAAAAATTATGAAATTTCACACGTAAATATAATTACTGCGTTATGTTTTCGAAATTCCACTGCTATGATTGTGAATTCTGTCCTTCCTGGTCATGCTGACAAAGTTTTATGAATTTATTTGTAAAAGTATAGACACTGGAAATTGAAGTGTCCTGTGGTGCCTCTCCTGCTCCAAGTCGGCCTGTTTGACGTCCTATCCCCATTAAGTTCAGTTTTACTGGCCAGACTGCTGTTATGCACTACAGAACTTGCCAGCGAATGATCTGTAACAAATCGAAAAAGACGTATTACTCAGTTAAAAATATAATTGTTGTTGTTGTTGTTGTGGTCTTCAGTCCTGAGACTGGTTTGATGCAGCTCTCCATGCTACTCTATCCTGCGCAAGCTTCTTCATCTCCCAGTACCTACTGCAGCCTACATCCTTCCGAATCTGCTTAGTGTATTCATCTCTTGGTCTCCCTCTACGATTTTTACCCTCCACGCTGCACTCCAGAACCAAATTGGTGATCCCTTGATGCCTCAGAAAATGTCCTACCAACCGATCCCCTCTTCTAGTCAAGTTGTGCCACAAACTCCTCGTGCGGTAGCGTTCTCGCTTCCCACGCCCGGGTTCCCGGGTTCGATTCCCGGCGGGGTCAGGGATTTTCTCTGCCTCGTGATGGCTGGGTGTTGTGTGATGTCCTTAGGTTAGTTAGGTTTAAGTAGTTCTACGTTCTAGGGGACTGATGACCATAGATGTTAAGTCCCATAGTGCTCAGAGCCATTTGAACCATTTGAACCACAAACTCCTCCCCAATTCTGTTCAATACCTCCTCATTAGTTATGTGATCTACCCATCTAATCTTCAGCATTCTTCGGTAGCACCACATTTCGAAAGCTTCCATTCTCTTCTTGTCTAAACTATTTATCATCCATGTTTCACTTCCATACATGGCTACACTCCATACAAATACTTTCAGAAACGACTTCCTGACACTTAAATCTATACTCGATGTTAGCAAATTTCTCTTCTTCAGAAACGCTTTCCTTGCCATTGCCGGTCTACATTTTATATCCTCTCTACTTCGACCATCATCAGTTATTTTGCTCCCCAAATAGCAAAACTCCTTTACTACTTTAAGTGTCTCATTTCCTAATCTAATTCCCTCAGCATCACCCGACTTAATTCGACTACATTCCATTATCCTCGTTTTGCTTTTGTTGATATTCATCTTATACCCTCCTTTCAAGACACTATCCATTCCGTTCAACTGCTCTTCCAAGTCCTTTGCTTTCTCTGACAGAATTACAATGTCATCGGTAAACCTCAAAGTTTTTATTTCTTCTCCATGGACTTTAATACCTACTCCGAATTTTTCTTTTGTTTCCTTTATTGCTTGCTCAATATACAGATTGAATAACATCGGGGATAGGCTACAACCCTGTCTCACTCCCTTCCCAACCATTGCTTGCTTCTCATGCCCCTCGACTCTTATAACTGCCATCTGGTTTCTGTACAAATTGTAAATAGCCTTTCGCTCCCTGTATTTTGCCCCTGCCACCTTCAGAATTTGAAAGAGTATTCCAGTCAATATTGTCTAAAGCTTTCTCTAAGTCTACAAATGCTAGAAACGTAGGTTTGCCTTTCCTTAATCTTTCTTCTAAGATAAGTCGTAGGGTCAGTATTGCCTCACGTGTTCCAACATTTCTACGGAATCCAAACTGATCTTCCCCGAGGTCAGCTTCTACCAATTTTTCCATTCGTCTGTAAAGAATTCGCGTTAGTATTTTGCAGCTGTGACTTATTAAACTGATTAGTTCGGTAATTTTCACATCTTTCAACATCTGCTTTCTTTGGGATTGGAATTACTATATTCTTCTTGAAGTCTGAGGGAATGTCGCCTGTCTCATACATCTTGCTCACGAGATGGTAGAGTTTTGTTAGGCCTGGCTCTCCCAAGGCTGTCAGTAGTTCTAATGGAATGTTGTCTACTCCCAGAGCCTTGTTTCGACTCAGTTCTTTCAGTGCTCTGTCAAACTCTTCACGCAGTATCACGTCTCCCATTTCATCTTCATCTACCTCCTCTTCCGTTTCCATAATATTGTCCTCAAGAACAGCGCCCCTGTGTAGATCCTCTACGTACTGCTTCCACCTTTCTGCTTTTCCTTCTTTGCTTAGAACTGGGTGTCCATCTGAGCTCTTGATTATTCTTGCACAATTTTTTTCCAAGAGTACCAGCAGTGGCTGTTCTGTACTCGCATAGACGCATCTTCTCCATCCTTTTACGGCGAACTCCAGGTGGGCAAGTTGTGGGAGCGTGTAGCTAGTTGGCCCTGGAGGCTTGTCCAGTTCTCGCTTTCTGCGCTCCTCGCCTGCCGATAGCCATCGTTAACGTATACGCCTGTCGGCCCGCGGTGCAGCCTCTTAGAGTCCCCACTTTCGCTGCATCCCTGTACCAGGCTGCGCTCTGCTCTGCCTCTTCATTCCGCACCCGGCCTTCCGTGACGTCACGCGAAGCTCACGGCCGTCGGCCTACCATCCCACCTCGCTCTACACCGACATATACAGGGTGCATCAAAAAGAATCATCCGATTAAAAAAATCTTCACTATTATGTTATTTGAGATACGTCAGTGAACAACGTACTATTGGAAAGAGTAAACTCTCGAGTTTTACATGGTTCCCACTAGGTAGCAGCAGTATGCGCCCACTTCAGTTCTAGTAAGAACTACCGTCTCCGAGTATCTGATAAAGAAGTCGAACGCATCCGCCACAGTTTCACAAGGAGTCCGCATAAATTCGTTCACCGTGCAGCTCGACAGTTCAACATGCCGCGATGTCCGTCTGGCGTGTGTTGCGTCGACGTTTACGCGTGAGACCATACAAAATTCAGCTACTGCAAGCTCTTCGTGAAGGTGACAAACAACATCTACATCTACGTGATTACTCTGCTATTCACAATAAAGTGCCTGGCAGAGAGTTCAATGAACCACCTTCATGCTGTCTCTCTACCGTTCCACTCTCGAACGGCACGCGGGAAAAACGAGCACTTAAATTTTTCCGTGCGAGCCCGGATTTCTTATATTTTATCGTGATGATCATTTCTCCCTATGTAGGTAGGTGCCAACAGAATGTTTTCGCAAGCGGAGGAGAAAACTGGTGATTGAAATTTCATGAGGAGATCCCGTCCAATTCACGTACCATGTCTGTGACACTATCTCACCTATTTCGCGATAATACAAAACGAGCTGCCCTTCTTCGTACTTTTTCGATGTCATCCGTCAGTCCTACCTGATGCGGATCCCACACCGCACAGCAGTACTCCAGAATAGGGCGGACAAGCGTAGTGTAAGCAGTCTCTTTGGTTGACCTGTTGCACCTAAGTGTTCTGCCAGTGAATCGCAGTCTTTGGTTTGCTCTACCCACAATATTATCTATGTGATCGTTCCAATTTAGGTTATTTGTAATTGTAATCCCTAAGTATTCAGTTGAATTTGCAGCCCTCGGATTTGTGTGACTTATCGCGTAATCGAAATTTAGGTGATTTCTTTTAGTACTCATGTGAATAACTTATTCAGAGTCAATTGCCAATTTTCGCACCATACAGATATCTTATCTAAATCATTTTGCAAGCCGTTATGACCATCTGATGACTTTACAAGACGATAAATGACAGCATCATCTGCAAACAATCTAAGACGGCTACTCAGATTATCTCCTATGTCGTTAATATAGATCAGGAACAATAGAGGGCCTATAACACTTCCTTGGGGAACGTCGGATATTACTTCTGTTTTACTTGATGACTTTCCGTCTATTACTACGAACTGTGACCTTTCTGACAGGAAATAACGAATCCAGTCGCACAACTGAAGCGATACTCCGTAGACAAACAGTTTGATTAGAAGACGCTTGTGAGGAAAGGTGTCGAAAGCCTTCTGGAAATCTAAAAATATGGAATCAATTTGACATCCCCTGTCGATAGCACTTTTTACTTCACGAGTATAAAGAGCTAGTTGTGTTTCACAAGAACGATATTTTCTAAATCTGTGCTGAATATATGTCAATAAATCGTTTTCTTCGAGGTACTTCATAATGTTCGAATACAGTATATGTTCTGAAACCCTACTGCAAATCGACGTTAGTGATATAGGCCTGTAATTCAGTGGATTACTCCTACTTCCCTTTTTGGGTACTGGTGCGACTTGAGCAATTTTCCAGTCTTTAGGTACATATCTTTCTGTGAGCGAGTGGTTGTATATAATTGCTAAATATGGAGCTATTTTATCAGCATACTCTGAGAGGAACCTGACTGGTATACAATCTGGGCCGGAGGCCTTACCTTTATTAAGTGATTTAAGCTGCTTTGTTACACCGAGGATATCTACTTCGATGTTTCTTATCTTGGCAGTTGTTCTTGATTGGAATTCAGGAATATTTACTTCGTCTTCGTTGGTGACGGAGTTTCGAAAAACCGTGTTTAATAACTCTGCTTTAGTGGCAATGTCATCAGTGACTTCACCGTTGTTATCGCGCAGTAACGATATTGATTGTGTATTGCCACTGGTGTACCTTATGGATGACCAGAATCTCTTTGGGTTTTCTGCCAGATTTCGAGACAGAATTTCGTTGTGGAAATTATTAAAAGCATCTCGCATTGAAGTACGCGCCATATTTCGAACTTCTGTAAAACTTGCCAATCTTGGGGATTTTGCGTTCTTTTAAATTTAGCATGCTTTATTCGTTGCTTCTGCAACAACGATATGACCCGTTATGTGTACGAAGTTCTGTAATTTCGTTCTTGGTAAGATGGAGGATGAAAGTTTTCTTCCACGCTTAATGTTTAGTGACAAGGCAATATTCCATTTAAATGTGAAGGTGAACCGACATAAGGTGAGAATATGGGGTACAGAACAACCACATGAAGTTGTACAACATGAGAGAGAGACTCCAAAATTTATTGTGTTTTGTTCAGCTTCACGGGAGAAGGTGCATGATCCATTTTCCTTTGCCGAGAACACTGTTACAGAAAGCCCTTTTGTCGATATGCTTGAGAACTTTCTTTTCACAAAGTTGGAGACTGATTCGATCGACTTCATTTAATAACGGGATGGGGCACCGCCACACTGTGGCATCTGGAAGTGCGGGAAGTTGTAAATCAAAGGATTACTGAACGATGGATAGGTCGCACTGGACCAAATGATTCAGCCCTACATTACTGGCCTCTAAGGTCACTGGACCTACTGTATGTGATTATTTCTCGCGGGGGTTTATAAAAGACTCTGTTTATATGCCTCCGTTAACCAACAACTATGACTGAACTGAGACATCGCATAACAGCAATTGTGGAAGCTGTAACTCAAGACATGCTCGCTGCAGTGTAGGAACAATTTAAATACCGCGTTGACATAAGCCGTGCATCTCAAGGGGGGCATATTGAACACTTATGAAAAGATATGAAAAAAACTTTTTGAGTTTCCCGTTCATCAAAAACAAAATTGTATATGTTTGTTAGTTTCAGAAATATAGACGTGCCAAATAGCATGATTCTTTTTGATACACCCAGTATCTTAGCGTGCATCGCTACCTGAAGTAAGTATTGTATAAAAGTTTTATTTCAAATCGTTCTCGAGGTTGACTGCTCCATATAATATTACAAGATGAACTATGTGAAAATCTTCTGTATGACCACTACAGGTATTATAAAAATGAACGTACATATAAACGTATGCATATATATATGTGTGTACGTTCCACATCCCCTCCTAAAGCAATAGATAGATTTCAACCAAACTTGGTACATGTATCACTTACTGTGTGGAAAGACTCTATGTGGGCGTAAGAACTACCTATCTATCAAAGGGGTGGGGAAGAGGTGAAAAAGCATTGTACACCACGACGCGCGAATGTCAATACTTTAGGCATCCAGCATTTAAGAATGAGATTACCGAGTGACTTGCAGCAATCTTTGCACGTAAATACAAACCCTTTTTCGCTGACGTGCTCCACAAAAAGGTAAAAGGAAAAATGTTTATCGCTTACTGAATTTTCGCTGCTCATGCAGTAAAACTGCCGCATGCATCATGACGCTTTAATATATAACTTCTGTACTATTTACTCAATCAGTGACATATTTTGCAGATAGTATTCACATGTACCACTAAAGGTGCTAGGAAAATTACGTCGTTGTACGACATTTAGTTCAGGAGATATGACATCATAAACACTAAGATGCGTGACCGTATCATACAAGAAGTTTAAATTATTACTTCGTAGAGGTTCGACGATGACATTGTAATTCTGTCTGAGACAGCAAAGGACTTGGAAGAGCAGTTGAATGGAATGGACAGTGTCTGGAAAGGAGGATATAATATGAACATCGACAAAAGCAAAATGAGGATCATGGAATGTAGTCGAATTAAGTCGGGTGATGCTGAGGGAATTAGATTAGGAAATGAGACACTTAAAGTAGTAAAGGAGTTTTGCTATTTGGGGAGCAAAATAACTGATGATAGTCGAAGTAGAGAGGATATAAAATGTAGACTGGCAATGGCAAGGAAAGCGTTTCTGAAGAAGAGAAATTTGTTAACATCGAGTATTGATTTAAGTGTCAGGAAGTCGTTTCTGAAAGTAACTATGTAGCCATGTATGGAAGTGAAACATGGACGATAAATAGTTTAGACAAGAAGAGAATAGAAGCTTTCGAAATGTGGTGCTACCGAAGAATGCTGAAGATTAGATGGGTAGATCACATAACTAATGAGGAGGTATTGAATAGAATTGGGGAGAAGAGGAGTTTGTGGCACAACTTGACTAGAAGAGGGGATCGGTTGGTAGGACATGTTCTGTGGCATCAAGGGATCACCAATTTGGTACTGGAGGGCAGCGTGGAGGGTAAAAATCGTAGAGGGAGACCAAGAGATGAATACACTAAGCAGATTCAGAAGGATGTAGGCTGCAGTAGGTACTGGGAGATGAAGAAGCTTGCGCAGGATAGAGTAGCATGGAGAGCTGCATCAAACCAGTCTCAGGACTGAAGTCCACAACAACGGTACTCACTCTATTCGCAACACTTTTCGCATACGGCATCCATATCTGCACTGTATGTACCTACAAAAATATGCCATTGTAGGACACATAGTTCAGGATATATAACGTCAAATAATGAAATGCGTGAATAGTTGCCGCATCATGCATGACGGCGTAATTTATTATTTTTTTACTGTCGATTCTATTTACAGCACATTTCACGGACAGTAGCCACATATAACACTGGATGCACCTCCAAAAGCTCATAGGTCAGGAGACACGACGTCATAAACATGGAGTTTCGTGAAAATAGTTACAATCTAGAAAGAAATGCTGAAGGGGTAAGAATCACCAGCTTCCTATTGGGATAAACGAGATGAAGTGAAGAGAGAAGGGGGAGTAGAAGTACAGACAGCGAGGGGAAAGTAGGAGGTAGGCACAAATAGAAGGAAGAGGAGAAGGAGGAAATAGACAGGGGCAGGGGAGGGGGAAATAGACAGAGAGAGGGCAGATGAGATGGTGTAATAGACGTTTGGAACAAATACATACCCGGGCAACGCTGGGTACTCAGCTTGTTACAATAGAAAGAAGTGATGCAAAACAGGTACAGGAAGATGAGGGAAACATGCAGAGGAAAACGCTGCGCTCTAAAAGAAGATGTGAGAGACGGATGCGAAGTCTAGGGAATTACTGAATCAGACCATGAGGACCATTTCGGGAGAAATTAAACTAAAAGAACAACGTATGCGCTCGATATGAACAAAATGAATATGTACAGAAAGACTAGAAGAGTTTGGGAAAAGCGGTTAGTAAACGCAGGCACCAGATGGGGTGCTGAACCCAGGAAGGATTGGTCGCAATTGGAACTCAATATGATAGGGAAGGAAAATTGGAGCAGCAACTCCACACCGACTGATGTGCCAGAGGTCAATGATAGAGAAAGATACAGGAAAAGGTTACAGAGGCAACGGTGGCGCAGACAAGAGATTAGGATACTGAAAATCTCGGAAGAGGAGCGGGAGAGAAGTAGATAAAGGATGAAGAGGTTGTTGGAGGGGAAGGGGCTACCCGAATTCCTATACAGGCCGTAACAAAAGAATGAGAAGAATGCCGCAGAAAATAGAACTACACTACTGGCCATTGAAATTGCTACACCAGGAAGAAATGCAGATGATAAAAGGGTATTCACTGGACAAAGCTTCAACACGATACCACAGTTCATCAAGAGTAGTGACTGGAGTATTGTGATGAGCCAGTTGCTCGGACACTATTGACCAGACGTTTTCAATTGGTGAGAGATCTGGAGAATGTGCTGGCCAGGGCAGCAGTCGAACATTTTCTGTATCCAGAAAGGCCTGTACAGGACCTGCAACATGCGGTCGTGCATTATCCTGCTGAAATGAAGGGTTTCGCAGGGATCGAGCCACGGGTCGTAACACATCTGAAATGTAACGTCCACTGTTCAAAGTGCCGCCAATGCGAACAAGAGGTGACCGAGACGTTTAACAAATGGCACCCCATACCATGACGCCGGGTGATACGCCAGTATGGCGATGACGAATACACGCTTCCAACGTGCGTTTACCGCGATATCGCCGAAGACGGATGCGACCATGATGATGCTGTAAACAGAACCTGGATTCATCCGGCAAAATGCCGTTTTGCCATTCGTGCACCCAGGTTCGTCGTTGAGTACACCATCGCAGGCGCTCGTGTCTGTGATGCAGCGTCAATGGTAACCGCAGCCATGGTCTCTGATGATAGTCCGTGCTGCTGCAAACGTCGTCGAACTGTTCGTGCAGATGGTTGTTGTCTTGCAAATGCCCCCATCTGTTGACTCGATCGAGACGTGGCTGCACGATCCGTTACAGCCATGCGGATAAGATGCCTGTCATCTCGACTGCTAGTGATACGAGGCCGTTGGGATCCAGCACGGCGTTCCGTATTACCCTCCTTAAGCCACTGATTCCATATTCTGCTAACAGTCATTGTATCTCGACCATTCCGAGCAGCAATGTCGCGATACGATAAACCACAATCGCGATAGGCTACAATCCGACCTTTATCAAAGTCGGAAACGTGATGGTACGCATTTCTCCTCCTTACACGAGGCATCACAACAACGTTTCACCAGGCAACGCCGGTCAACTGCCGTTTGTGTATGAGAAATCGGTTGGAAACTTTCCTCATGTCAGCACGTTGTAGGTGTCGCCACCGGCGCCAACGTTGTGTGAATGCTCTGAAAAGCTAATCATTTGCATATCACAGCATCTTCTTCCTGTTAGTTAAATTTTGCGTCTGTAGCACGTCATCTTCGTGGTGTAGCAATTTTAATGGCCAGTAGTGTAATTAGGACTCTATGCCTACACACAAAAGCGCACTTTAGAATTTTTCTAAGCTTTCCAAGTCGGAAGAAAAACTTTATCGTTCACTATAAATCGCTAACTTCCGACATGGAAAACCAACCAAACATTACCTCCGTCCCAGAGCCCAAGAGCTGCCTCTTGCACTCAGGAGGGACACTTGGTGATTCCTAGATTACGTGAGCTTCAAGAAAATGTCAAAATTGTCTAAATATTGGGACCTTTTAGCCAATCAAGCCTCACGAGCAGAATGACTCGCTTTTCACTCAAATGCGGTTAGTCTCATTGGCCGTCACATTCTCTCGCTACTAGCCCTTCCCCGGAAAGAGCCAATTTTCACATGACTTCCTGTAATACAGTGGTGTGCAAAACTGAAGGAGGAAAGTTATTATAGCGTGACGTGTCACTGCCAAGTATTGTAGCTCGAGGAAGCTTGGACCATACATAGAAAGAAATGCTACAGTATGATACAGATCGTAACTGAAAGAAATACGCACTGAGACGAACAGAAATGACACTTTTATTTAAAGAGAATAATTTCATCGAAGTCACCCCGATTATCATGACCACCAATGTGTGCTCCGCAATGTGCTCTGATATTGACCACAAGGTTGTAAGGTTCAGAATGGTTCAAATGGCTCTGAGCATTATGGGACTTATCATCTGAGATCATCAGTCCCCTAGAACTTAGAACCACTTAAACCTGCCAGACACTTATTTGTGAATGGTAGAGTAATCATGTAGACGTGGTTGTAGACATTAACTGTACACTGGTGATAGGAAGAAAAGCGTTTTTGGAAAAGAGAAACTGTTAATATCAAATATAAATTTAAGGTAATCTTTCCCAAAGGTTTTTCTCTGGAGTGTACCATTGTACGTTAGAGTTTCACGGTAGGTACTGTAAAACGAAACGTTAGGCAGGGAAGTGTGGGTTGATGCTCGGCCTTATGCCCATAAAAGATATACCAGCAACAAGAGAATATTTTTACCCTGTATCGTGTAGATGTGATCAAGGAATCGTCAAGAAAATGTAAGCTTTTGAAATGTAGTGAATTTTGGAGAGTATGTGAATAGGTGGGATGACAAATGTGGAGGCACGGAAATGAACTGAGGAGGAATGAAAATTATGGCACACTTTAACTGAAAGAGGATTCGGCTGATAGGGCACGTCCTACAATGAACCAGGGGAACCGTGCGAACCTTTCGCACTTCCATATTTTTAAATAATGACACTATCTGCAATAAGTGTAGTTGTTGGGTTCTTTCAAAATGAACCGAAGGGCGTGAAATAATAATCATGAATTTATGATACATCCTTGTACATAGATATCCATTTGTCCAAAAATGTGTATTTCATTGGAAATGTTTGTCCCGGCTTGTACAACGGGCAGAGGTCAGGGACTGTCGATAGGGCCACATAACCTATAACTGTAACTCCACAAATATTTTCAGTTACAGTAAGCACGTTAGCCCGTAGTAGCAATAGGTAAATCAGAATTCAAGGCGACAGTGAAAAATATGTCTGTCGTTTCGTAAAGTATATTCGTTTAGAAAAGTCAGCTTGTATGACGGGCAGAGACAATAGACTACCGCAGTGGTCTCGGTTGTTGTCTATGACAATGCTCTATACAAACTAACCAGTTAGTAAGTACCCTACAACAAATACAATGGTATCTGTAATAAGGTAATACGAAAAGGAAGTTTCTTATTCGTGATTAATAAGTAGCTTAGTAAAATACAGGTTTGAAGCTGGGCATCCATGATGCCCTTTTCGCTAGAATACTTAAAAGTCTTATTAGTCAATAAGTCAATAACGATACGTTTTATTCCTGTAGGTTTAGTATGTGTTGAGAAAAAGGGAATTTGGCTATTTGTATGTTGTTGTTGTTGTGATCTTCAGTCCTGAGACTGGTTTGACGCAGCTCTCCATGCTACTCTATCCTGTGCAAGCTTCTTCATCTCCCAGTACCTATTGCAGCCTACATCCTTCTGAATCTGCTTAGTGTATTCACTATTGGTCTCCCTCTACGATTTTTACCCTTCACGCTGCCCTCCAATACTAAATTGGTGATCCCCCGATGTCTCAGAACATGTCCTACCAAGCGATCCCTTCTTTTAGTGAAGTTATGCCACAAGCTCCTCTTCTCCCAAATTCTATTCAATACCTCCTCATTCTTCCCCCCATGAACCATGGACCTTGCCGTTGGTGGGGAGGCTTGCGTGCCTCAACGATACAGATAGCCGTACCGTAGGTGCAACCACAACGGAGTGGTATCTGTTGAGAGACCAGACAAACGTGTGGTTCCTGAAGAGGAGCAGCACCCTTTTCAGTAGTTGCAAGGGGAACAGTCTGGATGATTGACTGACCTGCCCTTGCAACATTAACCAAAACGGCCTCGCTGTGCTGGTACTGCGAACGGCTGAAAGCAAGGGGAAACTACGGCCGTAATTTTTCCCGAAGGCATGCAGCTTTACTGTATGGTTAAATGATGCTGGCGTCCTCTTGGGTAAAATATTCCGGAGGTAAAATAGTCCCCCATTCGGATCTCCTGGCGGGGACTACTCAAGAGGACGTCGTTATCAGGAGAAAGGAAATTGAAGAAATGTTTGATGAGATAAAAGAAATTATTCAGGTAGTGAAGGGAGACGAAAATTTAATAGTCATGGGTGACTGGAATTCGTCAGTAGGAAAAGGGAGAGAGGGAAACAGTAGGTGAATATGGATTGGGGCTAAGAAATGAAAGAGGAAGCCGTCTGTTAGAATTTTGCACAGAGCATAACTTAATCATAGCTAACACCTGGTTCAAGAGTCATAAAAGAAGGTTGTATACATAGAAGAATCCTGGAGATACTAAAAGGTGTCAGATAGATTATATAATGGTAAGACAGAGATTTAGGAACCAGGTTTTAAATTGCAGGACATTTCCAGGGGCAGATGTGGACTCAGACCACACTCTATTGGTTATGAACTGTAGATTAAAACTGAAGAAATTGCAAAAAGATGGGAATTTAAGGAGATGGGACCTGGATAAACTGAAAGAACCAGAGGTTGTACAGAGTTTCAGGGACAGCATAAGGGAACAAGTGACAGGAATGGGGGAAAGAAATACAGTAGAAGACGAATGGGTAGCTCTGAGGGATGAAGTAGTGAAGGCAGCAGAGGATCAAGTAGGTAAAAAGACGAGGGCTAGTAGAAATCCTTGGGTAACGGAAGAAATATTGAATTTAATTGATGAAAGAAAATATAAAAATACAATAAATGAAGTAGGCAAAAAGGAATACAAACGTCACAAAAATGAGATCGACAGGAAGTGCAAAATGGCTAAGCTGGGATGGCTAGAGGACAAATGTATGGATGTAGAGGCTTATCTCACTAGGGGTAAGATAGATACAGCCTACAGGAAAATTAAAGAGACCTTTGGAGAAAAGAGAGCTACTTGTATGAATATCAAGAGCTCAGATGGAAACTCAGTTCTAAGCAAAGAGGGGAAAGCAGAAAGGTGGAAGGAGTAAATAGAGGGTCTATACAAGAGCGATGTACTTGAGGACAATATTATGGAAATGGAAGAGGATGTAGATGAAGATGAAATGGGAGATACGATACTGCGTGAAGAGTTTGACAGAGCACTGAAAGAACTGAGTCGAAACAAGGCCCCGGGAGTAGACAACATTCCATTAGAACTACTGAAGGCCTTGAGAGAGCCAGTCCTGACAAAACTACCATCTGATGAGCAAGATGTATGAGACACGCGAAATACCCTCAGACTTCAAGAAGAATATAATAATTCCAATCCCAAAGAAAGCAGGTGTTGACAGATGTGAAAATTACCGAACTAATCAGTTTAATAAGTCACAGCTGCAAAATACTAACGCGAATTCTTTACAGACGAATGGTAAAACTGGTAGAAGCCGACATCGGGGAAGATCAGTTTGGATTCCGTAGAAATGGTGGAACACATGAGGCAATACTGACCTTACGACTTATCTTAGAAGAAAGATTAAGGAAAGGCAAACCTACATTTCTAGCATTTGTAAACTTAGAGAAAGCTTTTGACAATGTTGACTGGAATACTCTCGGTGAAAGGCTATTTACAATTTGTACAGAAACCAGATGGCAGTTATAAGAGTCGAGGGCCATGAAAGGGAAGCAGTGGTTGGGAAGGGAGTGAGACAGGGTTGTAGCCTCTCCCCGATGTTAGTCAATCTGTATATTGAGCAAGCAGTAAAGGAAACAAAAGAAAAATTTGGAGTAGGTATTAAAATCCATGGAGAAGAAATAAAAACTTTGAGGTTCGCCGATGACATTGTAATTCTGTCAGAGACAGCAAAGGATTTGGAAGAGCAGTTGAACGGAATGGACAGTGTCTTGAAAGGAGGATATAAGATGAACATCAACATAAGCAAAACGACGATAATGGAATGTAGTCGAATTAAGTCGGGTGATACTGAGGGACTTACATTAGCAAATGAGACACTTAAAGTAGTAAAGGAGTTTTGCTATTTGGGGAGCAAAATAACTGATGACGGTCGAAGTAGGGAAGATATAAAACGTAGACTGGCAATGGCAAGGAAAGCGTTTCTGAAGAAGAGAAATTTGTTATCATCGAGTATAGATTTAAGTGTCAGGAAGTCGTTTCCATTATCCTCGGTTTGCTTTTGCTGATGTTCATCTTATATCCTACTTTCAAAGCTTCGTAAAATACAGGTTTGAAGCTAGAATGGTTAAAAGTCTTATTAGCGCAATAACGATACGTTTTATCCCTGTAGGTTAAGTATGTGTTGCGAAAAGGGGAATTGGCTATATGTATAT
This sequence comes from Schistocerca piceifrons, assembly GCF_021461385.2. NCBI lineage: Eukaryota > Metazoa > Arthropoda > Insecta > Orthoptera > Acrididae > Schistocerca > Schistocerca piceifrons. The sequence goes on from NC_060143.1 coordinate 237,544,169, forward strand.
TAGCGAGTAAGTAAGAAAACCGAGATGTTTACAGTAAAATGCTCCCAGTGTCAGCTTCAGTAGCCAATTCGCGAGGCTACATCGGACAGGCATTGGCATTTATACTCCGCTTACACATTGCGGTGTGTGGCGGAGGTCTACTTTTGGTACGACTATCATCTTCTCAATGGACAAACGTCTACAGACGTTAAAGTAACCTCTGGCGTGCCACAGGGGAGTGTTATTGGACCATTCCTTTTCACAATATATATAAATGACCTAGTGGATAGTGTCGGAAGTTCCTTGCGGCGTTTCGCGGATGATGCTGTAGTATACAGAGAAGCATTAGAAAATTGCAGCGAAATGCAGTAAGATCTGCAGCGGATAGGTACTTGGTACAGGGAGTGGCAACTGACCATTAACATAGACAAATGTAATGTATTGCGAATACATAGAAAGAAGAATCCTTTATTGTATGGTTATACGGTAGCGGAACAAACACTGGTAGCAGTTACTTGCGTAAAATATCTAGGAGTATGCGTACGGAACGAATTTAAGTAGAATGATCATATAAAGTTAATTGTTGGTAAGGCGGGTGCCAGTTTGAGATTCATTGGGAGAGTCCTTAGAAAATGTAGTCCATCAACAAAGGAGGTGGCCTTCAAAACATTCGTTCGACCTATACTTGAGTATTGCTCATCAGTGTGGGATCCGTACCAGGTCGGGTCGACAGAGGAGATAGAGAAGAACCAAAGAAGAGCGGCGCGTTTCGTCACAGTGTTATTTGGTTAGCGTGACAGCGTTACAGAGATGTTTAGCAAACTCAAGTGGCAGACTCTGCAAGAGAGGAGCTCTGCATCGCGGTGTAGCTTGCTGTCCAGGTTTCGAGAGGGTGCGTTTCTGGATGAGGTATCGAATATGTTGCTTCCCGCTACTTATACCTTCCGAGGAGATCACGAATGTAAAATTAGAGAGATTCGAGCGCGCACGGAGGGTTCCCGCGAACCATACGCGACTGGAACAGGAAAGGGAGGTAATGACAGTGGCACGTAAAGTGCCCTCCGCCACACACCGTTGGGTGGCTTGCAGAGTATAAATGTAGATTTAGGTGTAGATCTTTTCCCGCCTTCCTTTCTCACCCACAGACCTGGTCCGACGTTATATGAGGGGGGTGAGTGATGCGGGCGGGGGTGGGGGAGAGGTAGTGGCGTCGCCCGCAGAGCGGCGTGGGAGGGGCCGAGTGTCGCGGCGGCAGGTGAGGGCTGTTGCCATGGCAACGCGAGGACAACACGCACGCCGCCGTCGGCCCGGGCCGTTCGATAGATGCGCCGTGCCGGGCTGGAGCGGGCGGAAACCGTAGCACTGCCCGGCGCGGCGGCAGCACAGTAGTTCCAGAGCTCTCCGGGCTCCGCTCCCTGGAGAGAAGCCGTTGGAGCCTTCTGCACCTTACGAACAGCCCAAGCAGTAAGAGTGTGAATGCAAGGCACCCTCATGTACTGAGCTTCCCGGCGCAACTCAGGCGGCTGTATAAAATTTTGAGTGAATAATGTGGGCTACTGGGCGGAATGGTACAGAGACATGTTTGGATATTTCAGGTCCTTTCTCTAGGAGATAGCTTACAAATGAAGGAAATATATTTCCTATATGAGTCCGCGCTCATTGTGGGTGATATGTGAATAAAACCGTCTTGCTCACTAAATTAATTTCATAAATTATCTGGGAGTAGGCATTAGGAGTGATTTGAAATGGAATGACCATATAAAATTAATCGTCGGTAAAGCAGATGCCAGACTGAGATCCATTGGAAGAATCCCAAGGAAATGCAGTCCGAAAACAAAGGAAGTAGGTTACAGTACACTTGTTCGCCCATTGCTTGAATGCTGCTCACCGGTGTGGGATCCGTCCCAGATAGGGTTGATAGAAGAGATAGAGAAGATGCAACGGAGAGCAGCTCGTTTCGTTACAGGATCATTTAGTAATCGCGAAAGCGTTGCGGGGATGATAGGTAAACTCCAGTGGAAGACTCTGCAAGAGAGACGCTCAGTAGCTCGGTACGGGCTTTTGTTGAAGCTTGAGAACATACCTTCACCGAGGAGTCAAGCAGTATATTGCTCCCTCCTACGTATATCTCGCGAAGAGACCATGAGGATAAAATCAGAGATATCAGAGCCCACACAGAGGCATACCGACATCTTTCTTTCCACGAACAATACGAGACTGGACTAGAAGGGAGAACCGAAAGAGGTACTCAAAGTAGCCTCCACCACACACCGTCAGGTGGCTTGCGGAGTATGGATGTAGCTGTAGACGTAGATAAATTATCTATTAGTCTGTTTCAGCTGTTACCATCATCGGATATCAAAAAACTTAGACTCTGCAAAGCAAAGTTCAGTGTCAGTATTAAACATATGCCTAATCGAGGCGTCAGCTAACAATATGGTTCAAATGGGACTAAACATCTGAGGTCATCAGTCCCCTAGAACTTACAACTACTTAAACGTAACTAAGCTAAGGACATCACTCACATCCATGCCCGAGGCAGGATTCGAACCTGCGACCGCAGAGGTCGCGCGGTTCTAGACTGAAGCCAATAGAACCCGCTCGGCCACTGTGGCCGGCAGCTAACAATACCGACACTGAATCTTGTTTCTCAAGTTCATAGTTTTCTGATATCTAATGATGGCAGCAACCGAAACTGTGTAATGAGTAATTTATTTAGCTATCAAGACTGTTTTATTCACAAAACAAATACGACTATTCACGAAACAAATACAACTTTAACGATGTTCCAGCCGTTGCTCAGCAACAGATAGTGACAAGTATCGGTGATACCGTGCAGCAGCTTGCAGAGTGGCCGTGAGGCCAGATTGCGCCTCGAAAGTGCAAGAAGAACACTATTTGTGCTGCATTCTTACCCGGATAATCGCTTATGCTTCTCACTGTACTTCATTGACACAGCACACTTAAAAGAGATTTATCGGGCGGCCAAAACTATTCCTTGAAGCTCATGGATATCTAAAAAGTTTTTAAAAACGCTTACCCATGCGTCAAAATTTGGTATAGGTTATGAAATACTACAGATTCATCTTACTTAATGTTGCATTTACGACATGAAGTTTCTTACTTGTATTATTTGCAGCATCGCAGAGTTTTTCGGGCCAGCACTTTTTAAATACATATCAAGCACCACTGCTTTGACGATTTCACAAACAGTCCCATGACGGCATTTACATAAGATTCGATTACAATTCAGCACTCCAACAAGAATACAGTGTGGGACTTTGCAACTCGTTAGACTTGTTCACGGGTGCTAGGATGCCATTTGTCAATTTGCTAAAGACGGGAGCCAACCATAAACTAGGAACTACTCGAGAAACTTCCTGTACAGCAGACACGTTCTTAGCTTAGACTCAAAGTAATTATCCTCATTACCAAGAGTATATATTTTTAATTATGTAAGAAATCACCATACCGTTTCGAAGTGTGCTGAGAACATTTACACTTGTACCTATTGCTCGAATTCGCATACATTAGCAAACATACACTCACAGATCGTAAAAGTCTCGGCAGGTACTGCCATGGCTGTCTAGACCTGTTACAATGCAGTACGTACGTGTCCACTCGCGACGGACGTGAATTTGATTTAAGCTACTGAGAACGGCAGTGAAGAAATAACAGTGGTCTCATATATGGAGGCGTAGAGCCTCATTACCCATCTGACAATCCTCAATACAGCTTTCCTAAATCTACATCTATGTATATGCTCCGCAACTCACAGTACACTTCGTGGCAGTGGGTACAACGGACCAGTATCAGTAATTGTTTGTCCCGTCTCATTCGTGCACTGACCGAGAGAAAAAAATGATAGTCTATATGCCTCTGCGCGCGCCCTGATGTACTGAGGAGACCATTTAAGCGTTCATTATATTACAGGACAATGGTGGACTACCTGTTGACGGAGAATGGAAGTGCTTGCAGGCATCGAATGGAGTGAGGGGAATGTCTGGAGCTATCAGAAAATGTAGATTACCGAGAACTCTACGCGGAACAGTAGTCACTTTTCCAGGAGGTATGCAGCCGCTTCCAGCAACACGCAGCCGCCTGGCGTTTCTCGGAACACTTCTAACCGCTGCACGTGATTCAGCCGCTCCGCCTGCAGCGCTTTTCAAGTTGCCGCATTCTTTTTACAGCGGAATGACAGCCTCCAAGTACGACTAGTCGTTTTACAGAAGGCTCTGACGTTGTTGTAACAAGCCCAACAACAGCCTTTACACTGGTGAAAATCCATGCTGTTACGAGCTTCACACTTCGTGGCCTATAAAGGGTGGTCCATTGATCGTGACCGGGCCAAATATCTCACGAAATGAGCAACAAATGAAAAAACTACAAAGAACGAAACTTATCTAGCTTGAAGGGGGAAATCAGACGGCGCTATGGTTGGCCCGCTAGATGGCGATGCCATAGGTCAAACGGATATCTACTCCGTTTTTTTAAATAGGAACCGCCATTTTTATTACATATTCGTGTAGTTCGTAAAGAAATAGGAATGTTTTAGTTGGACCACTTTTTTCGCTTTGTGATAGATGGCGCTGTAATAGCAATCACATTCATATTTCTTTACGTATTACACGAATATGTAATAAAAAATGGGAGTTCCTATTAAAAAAAAACGCAGTTGATATCCGTTTGACCTATGGCAGCGCCATCTAGCGGGCCAACCATAGCGCCATCTGGTTTCCCCCTTGAAGCTAGACAAGTTTCGTTCTTTGTAGTTTTTTCGTTTGACGCTTATTTCGTGAGATATTTGGCCCGGTCACGATCAATGGACCACCCTGTATACAGCTTCCCTCAGATCTTACGGAACAAAATTCGAAGTGCCAAAACTTGTAAGATTATTCCAAGTTTAGCACACGTTCTGCTGGTGAAATATGGCGAAGAGTGAGAATTCGAGACTTACTGGTCGTTTTGATGTCCCTTAGGAGAACAACTTTTTTAGGAGTTCTTCGAAATATATCTGGCGTACGTCACAGATCTGAGGAGTGTCTGTCTGGGCAAGAGTTGAACTTTCTTATCGTTGCAATCGACTGTGTAACCCATGACTGAAAGTCCACAGGGCTGGGTCTCAGTAATTTTTTGTGTATCACCTCATTAATTTAAAGAAAAACAACTCAACCTAGTGCGTAGTTATTTTTGTAACTAAACAAGCATCCATTTGCTTACAAGTCGACATGGCTAAGATGTTGCAAAACTGAGATTCCAATGAAACATTATGCAACAGACGGCGACATCAAATACACATTTGATTCGTGAAAGAGCTTAGCAACATTGCTCATTTTCTCTGAAGTGGGACTATTATAAAAACAGCACTATCTGCATAGTTATTTATGACTCAAAATGCATGTTAAATATCACTGTCGTTGGCTGAGTAAGAGATTCAAACATAAAGTAAATAAATTCCATTTCTCGTGGTGTGGGATGACTGTAATGTTCGAAGTTCTAACTTGTGAGTGTGGTTTAGAAAAGCATGTAGAGTGTTTCTTTGTGTATTTCTACAACAGGTGAACATGCAGATAAAAACTGGTACCATGAAAATAGCTAGGGCAAGATACAGAATAATGAAGAGATGGTTTTACAGTACCAATCGTTCTTGAGAATAAGGTTTAAGTACTCACCGATGATGGCAAAAAAGGGGATGAAACATGTGTGGGCACTAAAAAAGAATAATTTGTTGCATAATCGACGGTCCCGCATTCGCGTAATTTAATGTACGAGGGCTATTCGGAAAGTAAGGTCCGATCGGTCGCGAAATGGAAACGACTATGACAATCCGATAAAGCTTTGCACAGATGTGTTGGGTAGTGTTTCTAGTATAACCCCAGTTACCATCACGTCGCTCTTCCCATTTCTGAGCTCGCAGTGAGTGCGTAAAGATGTCTAGAAAATAGTGTCTGCCGCCAAGTACGAGGGCCTGGTGAGAAATTTCGCCTGAAGCTATGCAGCTAACATTACATAACTGTCGTGCTGTTTCTTCTTCAAGACCATTCTCCGCCGCATTCTGCAGGGGCAATGAAGATGCTCCTGCATCGTTTTCAATTGGAAATGTTTGACTACCCACAATACAGCCCGTAATTGTCTTCCTCTGAGTTTCATCTCTGCTCACATGAACCGCTGGCTATGAAGACAACATTTTGGCACAAGACAACGAGCCGTAGGCCAGCGTAGAGAATTGGCGGAAAGCACTGGCGGCTGCCTTCTATAGCGAGGGTATTGGAAAGTTGGTACAACGCTACGATACACGTCTAAGTCGGATCGGCGACTATGGAGATAAGTAGCTGCAAGGTGTATCTAACTGTTGCAAATAAAACATTTTAGATTTTTACCGTGGTTTCCATTTCCCGACCTATCGGACCTTACTTTCCGAATAGCCCTCGTACAAACATCGCTGCCGTTAGAGCTTCAAAACCAAATGATGGTGACAGTTTACTATGCCATGAATGATTAAAACTATTAAATAGCACTGTTTACGGTTTTTCATTTAGATAACTATCCTTTGAAAGGCATACTTGAGGATAAGAAGGAATAGGTGGCATAATAAAAGTGACTAATAGTCCTTTGAAGACAATTTAATCCAGAAGGAACTGTTCGTGTATTTAATATCCACCCGACAGCGAAGCTGTTTGGAGAAGAAACGATATGCCGTGAAGTCGTGTTAATGGTGGGATTATCAGAGACGGACCACAGGCTCCGGCTCATTTGGAGAAGGATGTGGGGTGAAGCGGCTTTGATTTCGATTTACGAAATATCCCACCATTCGCCTTTAGTTTTCTGGAAAAATCAAGGAGAGCTAAAATCCTAGTAAGGCAACGGACTTGCCGCAGTGGATACACCGATTCCCGTCATATCACCGATGTTAAGCGCTGTCGGGCGTGGCCGGCACTTGGATGGGTGACCATCCGGGCAACCATGCGCTGTTGCCATTTTTCGGGGTGCACTCAGCCTCATGATGCCAATTGAGGAGCTACTCGACCGAATAGTAGCGGCTCCGGTCAAAGAAAACCATCATAACGACGGGGAGAGCGGTGTGCTGACCACACGCCCCCCCCCCCAATCCGCATCCTCACCTGAGGATGACACGGCGGTCGGATGGTCCCGCTGGGCGACTTGTGGCCTGAAGACGGAGTGCTTTAAAATCCTAACCAGACGCCGATTTGAATCATGTTCATTGCGAGTACGAACCCGGCGCCATAATCATTAGTCTAATTTCCCCATTCTTCACATGCTCCAGCCAGTGCTCGGTCCCTAACGAGATTTAGTCCCTAATCTTTCTTTCCTCCTTCCTCCATTCCGTACCAGGTATAAGGCGTCAGACGAGGATAATGAATTATTACTTTCGCTGCAAGAATAGATAGTACGGAGGTGAAGTTTGGGGCTTATGATTGCAGTAGATTACCCGCGGAAAGTTCCGCGTAGCTGGGAGCGCTTTGGTCCGATGACGGCCGCAGAGCCGGCTGCTGCGCGTGAGCGTGCAGCGCGGCGGGACGCAAGGCGCATGCGCGGATCGACTGCTCTGCGCTGTGACGTCACTGCGGTCGCAGTTCGGGGAACTGGCCTGCAGGTGTCCGCGACGACGACCCCTCGGCATGGCGTGGCATCGCAGGACCGGCGTTCTGCTGATCACCTCTCAGAACCCACCATTACTAAGGTTTTCTCGAACGGACTGCCTGACTGACACATTTTCGAGCTGTATACAGTGTAGTGACTTGGCAAGACAGCCAAGCCACTCGGAGGTAGCCGAAAGGCACGCGTTTAAGCTCACGCAGACTGGCGTGATGTCTGGAACAGTTAAGGGAATTATATAGTAGCAAATAAAGTACGTAGTTGATGTAATACTTAACTTTAATCCATACTTGGAGAACATAGCTCTTGTTGATACATGAATGATAATCTCAATATAAACTGGTAATGGCGCCTTGCTAGCAAATGACGTAGCTGAAGGCTATGCTAACTATCGTCTCGGCAAATGAGAGCGTATTTGTCAGTGAACCCTTCCTAGCAAAGTCGGCTGTACAACTGGGGCGAGTGCTAGTAAGTCTCTCTAGACCTGCCGTGTGGCGGCGCTCGGTCTGCAATCACTGACAGTGGCGACACGCGGGTTCGGCGTATACTAATGGACCGCGGCCGATTTAAAGGCTACCACCTAGCAAGTGTGGTGTCTGGCGGTGACACCACATACAGAGTTGACGATTCTCAATAGTTCGACCGCTTATCTCGTCGTTTCCTTCCGAATGAGGCGCTGCTGTGGAATAACAGTGGAACTTTTTTTTAAATGGGGTGGAGGGCGGCGGTTCAGACCCCGTCCCGTCATGCTGTCCCTACCTAGTTTTTCCGTTATTTCATTAAATTGCGTACGGTGAATGCTGGGATGGTTCATTTCCCAGTCGATGCTTGTGTTCCGTGTTCTGACAGTGCTCACATCGAGTCTCGAAAATACTCATAACACATCTGTGCCTATGTTCTCATTCAGCTTGATACATCAACACAATATTACGCTAAATGATTTATTATTATTGTTGACTGGAATACGATCTTTCAAATTCTGAAGGTGGCAGGGGTAAAATGCAGGGAACGAAAGGCTATTTACAATTTGTGCAGAAACCAGATGGCAGTTATAAGAGTTGAGGGACATGAAAGGGAAGCAGTGGTTGGGAAGGGAGTGAGACAGGGTTGTAGCTTCTCCCCGATGTTATTCAGTCTGTATATTGAGCAAGCAGTAAAGGAAACAAAAGAAAAATTCGGAGTAGGTATTAAAATCCGTGGAGAAGAAATAAAAACTTTGAGGTTCGCCGATGGATTTGGAAGAGCAGTTGAATGGAATGGACAGTGTCTTGAAAGGAGGATATAAGGTGAACATCAACAAAAGCAAAACGAGGATAATGGGATGTAGTCGAATTAAGTCGGGTGATGCTGAGGGAATTAGGTTACGAAATGAGACACTTAAAGGAGTAAACGAGTTTTGCTTCTTGGGGAGCAAAATAACTGATGATGGTCGAAGTAGAGAGGATATAAAATGTAGACTGGCAATGGCAAGGAAAGCGTTTCTGAAGAAGAGAAATTTGTTAACATCGAATATAGATTTAAGTGTCAGGAAGTCGTTTCTGAAAGTATTTGTATGGAGTGTAGCCATGAATGGAAGTGAAACCTGGACGATAAATAGTTTGGACAAGAAGAGAATAGAAGCTTTCGAAATGTGGTGCTACAGAAGAATGCTGAAGATTAGATGGGTAGATCACATAACTAATGAGGAGGTATTGAATAGAATTGGGGAGAAGAGGAGTTTGTGGCACAACTTGACTAGAAGAAGGGATCGGTTAATAGGACATGTTCTGAGGCATCAAGGGATAACCAATTTAGTATTGGAGGGCAGTTTGGAGGGTAAAAATCGTAGAGGGAGACCAAGAGATGAATACACTAAGCAGTTTCAGAAGGACGTAGGTCGCAGTAGGTACTGGTAGATGAAGAAGCTTGCACAGGATAGAGTAGCATGGAGAGCTGCATCAAACCAGAATGAGATTTTCACTCTGCAGCGGAGTGTGCGCTGATATGAAACTAAATGAAAATAGGAGACGAGGTACCGGCAGAAGTAAAGCTGTGAGGACGGAGTGTGAGTCGTGCTCGGGTAGCTCAGTTGATAGAGCACTTGCGCGCGAAAGGCAAAGGTCCCGAGGTCGAGTCTCGGTCCGGGACTCAGTTTTAATCTCCCAGGAAGTTTGCATCAAACCAGTCTCAGGACTTCAAAGTGGTTCAAATGACTCTGAGCACTATGGGACTTAACATCTGTGGTCATCAGTCCCCTAGAACTTAGAACTACTTAAACCTAACTAACCTAAGGACAGCACACACATCCATGCCCGAGGTAGGATTCGAACCTGCGACCGTAGCGGTCACGCGGTTCCAGACTGATGCGCCTAGAACCGCATGGCCACACCGGCCGGCGTCTCAGGACTTAAAAGCACAACAACAACATTGTTATTCTACGATAATCTGGTAGAATCTTCACACAGATAACTGCACCATCTGCGAGAAGTATGAAGTTGCAACTAACACTATGTGTTAATGCCTAAATACCCGTTAGGTCCTATTATACTTCCCTGGGCATACGAAGTATGTCTGTAGGTAACTCGGCACGCATAATAATGTGCTGCATGCTGCCCGTCAAGAAATTTACAATGCAGCAGCAAACCCGGTTTGATAGCCAGTATGACGTATTTTCTTTAGAGGTAGTCGATTTATTACTACATCTAAAGACTTTCGAGAGTCTACAAAGATCAGATGAATCGCTCCTGGCACTGAGGATTTCATGTTGATGAGTGTGAGTTGAGTTCTCATGATCGACGTTTTGTGAACCCATGTTGATTCCTAATGAAATGGTTAGACCTAGTAGGTCATCAGATTTTAACGCTACAAGTGGATTTCGATGATAGTTTAGGATGGTAGCACTATGGACAGGATCAACTACTTGTTCTCACGTGCCCTCCTGACTCGGCCATAGTTATTCCCACGGTAAGGAAGTGATAGTGCGATAGCTCCAAAATACTTCTCTGCTTTTAGAGGCCCGCATCTCGTGGTCGTGGGGTAGCGTTCACGCTTCCCACGCCCGGGTTCGATTCCCGGCGGGGTGAGGGATTTTCTCTGCCTCGTGATGGCTGGGTGTTGTGTGATGTCCTTAGGTTAGTTAGGTTTAAGTAGTTCTACGTTCCAGGGGACTGATGACCATAGATGTTAAGTCCCATAGTGCTCAGAGCCATTTGAACCATTTTTTGCTTTTAGAGTTATGTGCGAAAAGCTCGCACTGTGGTAGTTCCAGTACGTCACGGTCCAGTGTTGCGAGGGATTTGCCGTACTTTGCCTCTCTGCGTCCACGGAAATTCTTGAGCAGATCTTAGGAGCAAAGTGTCGAAGTGATTAAGACAAAAGCTTATAGCCTTGACGACGGCAATCCAGTCCCGGTCAAGACTTGTGTCAAGATGTCTCCTTTAAAAACGACTCAGCCAAATTTCTTCTTCTAGCTTCGGCAATCCGTACTCGTCGTTGACCACAATCTTAGTTTCTGCGTCCCAGCAGATCTGTCGTCGCTCTTGTTCCAAAAGAATGTATTTTCTGTCATTTTATTTTAGTAGTAGCGTTCCCATATTTCGAGGCCGCATAGCAGCAATATCACGGAGAATAACAACCTTTTCTCAAAGAATCAGCACAGTTTCAGGAATAACCGCTCGGGTGAGAAACAGCTTGCTTCATTCGTATGCGACATGTTGCATATAAAACACTACTGGCCATTAAAATTGCTACACCACGGAGATGACGTGCTACAGACGCGAAATTTAACCGACAGGAAGAAGATACTGTAATATGCAAATGATTAGCTTTTCAGAGCATTCACACAAGGTTGGCAACGTGCTGACATGAGGAAAGTTTCCAACCGATTTCTCATACACAAACAGCAGTTGACCGGCGTTGCCTGGTCAAACGTTATTGTGATGCCTCGTGTAAGGAGGAAAAATGTGTAACATCACGTTTAGGACTTTGCTAAACGTGGGATTGTCGCCTCTCGCGATTGAGGTTTATCGTATCACGACATTGCTGCTCGCGTTGGTCGAGATCCAATGACTGTTAGCAGAATATGGAATTGGTGGGTTCAGGACGGTAATACGGAACGCCGTGCTGGATGCCAACGGCCTCGTATCTGTAGCAGTCGAGATGACAGGCATCTTATCCGCACGGCTGTAACGGATCGTGGAGCCACGTCTCGATCCCTGAGTCAACAGATGGGGACGTTTGCAAGACAACAACCATCTGCACGAACAGTTCGACGAAGTTTGCAGCAGCATGGACTATCAGGTCGGAGACCGTGGCTGCGGTTACCTTTGACGCTGCATCACAGACAGGAGCGCCTGCGATGGTGTACTCAACCATGCACCTGGGTGCACGAATGGCAAAACGTCATTTTTTCTGATGAATCCAGGTTCTGTTTGCAGCATCATGATGGTCGCATCCGTGTTTGGCGATATCGCGGTGAACGCACATTGGAAGCGTGTATTCGTCATCGCAACACTGGCGTATCGCCCGGCGTAATGGTATGGGGTGCCATTGGTTACACGTCTCGGTCACCTCTTGTTCGCATTGACGGCACTTTGAACAGTGGACGTTACAGTTCAGATGTGTTACGATCCGTGGCTCTACCCTTAATTCGATCGATTTCAGCAGGATAATGTACGACCGCATGTTGCAGGTCCCGTACGGGGCTTTCTGGATACAGAAAATGTTCGACTGCTGCCCTGGCCAGCACGTTCTGCAGATCTCTCGCCAATTGAAAACGTCTGGTCAATGGTGACCGAGCAACTGGCTCGTCACGATACGCCATTCACTACTCTTGATGAACTGTGGTATCGTGTTGAAGCTGCATGGGCAGCTGTACCTGTACACGCCATCCAAGCTCTGTCTGACTCAATGCCCAGGCGTATCAAGGCCGTTATTACGGCCAGCGGTGGTTGTTCGGGTACGTATTTCTCAGGATCTATGCACCCAAATTGCGTGCAAATGTCATCACATGTCAGTTCTAGTGTAATGTATTTGTCCAATTAATACCTGTTTATTATCTGCATTTTTTCTTGGTGTAGCAATTTTAATGGCCAGTTGTGTACTTACCGCCGTGCACTGTACAATGGCTTGCGGAGAGTGTATGTAGACGTCTTGGTGGTGGAGGGGGTGGGGGACTTGTTGCACCGAGACTCGCGCCCATTGATCTGGCGCGTGATGACGTCAGCGGCGGGCACTTGGCGGACGCGGGCCCACGGGATTGGCGGCGTCGCCACGGCGCCAGCGACCGCGGGGGTGGTAATGGGACTTGTTGCTCACGCAGGCGCCGCCGCGCCCTCGGCCGCCGCGCCATTGGCTGGCCGCGCCGCCGCCGCCCGGGGATTGGATCAATGCAGCGCCCCGGCGGCGGCTTTCATCTCGGCGCCAGGCGGCGCTCTCTCCCTTTGTTGCGGCCGACTACGCCACACCTGCCCGCCAGCCCGAGCTTCTCGCCCTTGCCTCTTACACTCCTGTGGCAGCTACGTTGCAAAGTAGAAATTTAGTCGTGGTCGCTTAGGATATGGCCTTCCAGGCTGACAAACGAGTACTTCAGTCTTCCAATATGTCGTCTTTCTGATTATTGTTCTTGATAATTATTAGCATTTTTGCTGTCATTTCATACAAATGTGAATATTTACACTCCGTACTTTCTATGTACACTACTGGCCATTAAAATCGCTACACCAAGAAGAAATGAAGATGATAAACGGGTATTCATTGGACAAGTATATTATACTAGGACTGACATGTGATTAGATTTTCACGCAATTTGGGTGCATAGATTCTGAGAAATCAGTATCCAGGACAACCACCTCTGGCCGTAATAACGGCCTCCATAGGCCTGGGCATTGAGTCAGAGCTAGGATGGCGTGTACAGGTACAGCTGCCCATGCAGCTTCAACACGATACTACAGGTCATCAAGAGTAGTGATTGGCGTATTGTGACGAGCCAGTTACTCGGCCACCATTGACCACACGTTTTCAGTTGATGAGAGATTTGGAGAAGGTGCTGACCAGGGCAGCAGTCGAACATTTTCTGTATCCAGAAAGGCCCGTACAGGACCTGCAACATACGGTCGTGCATTATCCTGCTGAAATGTAGGGTTTCGCAGGGATCGAATGAAGGGTAGAGTCACGGGTCGTAACACATCTGATATGTAACGTCCACTGTTCATAGTGCCGTCAATGCGAGCAAGAGGTGACCGAGACGTGTAACCAATTGCACCCCATACCATCACGCTGGGTGATACGCCAGTATGGCGATGACGAATACACGCTTCCAATGTGCGTTCACCGCGATGTCGCCAAACACGGATGCGACCATCATGATGCTGTAAACAGAACCTGGATTCATCCGAAAAATGACGCTTTGCCATTCGTGCACCCAGGTTCGTCGTTGAGTACACCATCGCAGGCGCTCCTGTCTGTGATGCAGCGTCAAGGGTAGCCGCAATCATGGTCTACGAGCTGATAGTCCATGCTGCTGCAAACGTCGGCGAACTGTTCGTGCAGATGGTTGTTGTCTTCCAAACGTTCCCGTCTGTTGACTCAGGGATCGAGACGTGGCTCCACGATCCATTACAGCCATGCGGATAAGATGCCTGTCATCTCGACTCCTAGTGACAGGAGGCCGTTGGGATCCAGCACGGCGTTCCGTATTACCCTCCGGAACCCACCGATTCCATAGTCTGCTAACAGTCATTGGATCTCGACCAACGCGAGCAGCAATGTCGCGATACGATAAACCGCAATCGCGATAGGCTACAATCCGATCTTTATCAAAGTCGGAAACGTGATGGTACGCATTTCTCCTACTTACACGAAGCATCACAACAACGTTTCACCAGGCAACGCCGGTCAACTGCTGTTTGTGTATGAGAAATCGGATGGAAACTTTCCTCATGTTAGCACGTTGTAGGTGTCGCCACCGGCGCCAACCTTGTGTGAATGCTCTGAAAAGCTAATCATTTGCATATCACAGCATCTTCTTCCTGCCGGTTAAATTTCGCATCTGTAGCACGTCATCTTCGTGGTGTAGCAATTTTGATGGCCAGTAGTGTATGAAGTGAGCGACACGGACTGTATTCTATAGACACATGTCTGAAACAAGCTTCACAAATATTCAGTCAGATCTTGATTTCAAAGTGATTTAAAAGTTGTCAACTTGCTTCAAATGTTCAGAAATGTGAAACTACGCACTTCTAAAACGAACAAACGTAGTATCCGGTGACTGTATCAGAAATTCACAATTGGGATAGGTAAACTCTTACAAATACGTGGACGTGACACTTTGTGGGGACATGACATGGAGCAATCACATAGGCCCAGTAGTGGGTACGTGGAATACGAGGGAAATGCAATCAGCCTACAAAGGAGATTGTTCACAGATAACTTCTGCGACCCATTCGAGAATATATCCCAAACGTGTGGGATACGTACCAGATACGGCTAAGAGGGGATATTGTCCTAACCAGATGGTCATCACTAAAGAATGTTCGGACAAACGAAGATTTTCTAGGCAGTTTCCGCCTCGAGGAAGTGCATATCAGAGGCTCCCCCCGCCCCCCCTCCCCCACGAGGAGATGGAGCAAGTGGATGGGCAGACTCTCGAAGACAGGCATAAACTGTTCCGAGAAAACCTATTACAAAATTTCAAGATCCGGCTTTAAATAACGACTCTAGGAATACACAGCAACCCCATACATATTGTTCCCACTGGGATGCCGAGGACAAAATTAGATTAATTACGTCAGACATGGAAGCATTTAAACACCCGTTCTTCCTACGTACCTTACGTGAATCGAATGGGGCGCACCGTGTGCTGTGCACCTCACGATGGTTTGCAGAGAATGGAAATGAATGTAGAGAGTATATATATCTGGAAACAATCAAAAAATGAATTAGGTAACTGCCTCTCGAAGGCGAAAGTAACACCTCCATCCACCCTCCCCCCACACCCACAACGCACCAAATGCTGCACATTGTCTTTGTATTGATGTTTGCCCTCCTAATTTGTGGGTTATTTCTGGGACATCCTCTCGCCCAAGTGACAAGGCAGTGACCAGTCGCGCTACTCCCTGAATGCTCGCTATCTAATCTGCTACGATAGGTAAGAGTCGTAACCTGACAGCCGTCACCCGGGAGTGGTCGGACAAGGGAGGATTTTCTAGGTTATTTCCTCCTTGAGGACGTGAATATCATGCACATTCTAAGGATTTTCTTTAAAAGGATTTTCTTTAACTAACGCGAATGCTCTTAGATGTTTGACGGGTGCTGTAACATAATTTCGCTGTAGTGCTTCCGACAGTACTTTGCTACTGACAGCGCCAACTCACCTGGAAAAAAAATTAGAGGTTAAAGACTAGCTTTCGACGAGCTTGTTAGAGAAATAGCAGCTCTTGTTTGAAAGGATTAGCTAGGAATTAGTCTGTGGCTTTCTCAAAGGAACGCACCACTTTGCAGGGTCTAGTGTTTTTGCAATACACGAAGGCTGAACGACGTTGTCTGAATTTAGAGCCAGTGTTCTCCCATAAACGTAGAAACCTATGTTCAAGTACTTTCCGGAGAATTTAACAGCATTTGTCAAAATATGGTAACTTTAAAATGTCGTATAACACAAATGCACGACGAATTCGTCGCACAAAACCTGTGCGACTGACATCGAAATAAGTGTCCAAGGAATAGAAAAGCAACTGAAATCACTCAACAGAGGAAAGTCCACTGGACCTGACGGGATACCAATTCGATTTTACACAGAGTACGCGAAAGAACTTTCCCTCTTCTAACAGCCGTGTACCGCAAGTCTCTAGAGGAACGGAAGGTTCCAAATGATTGGAAAAGAGCACAGGTAGTCGCAGTTTTCAAGAAGGGCCGTCGAGCAGATGCGCAAAACTATAGGCCTATATCTCTGACATCGATCTGTTGTAGAATTTTAGAACATGTTTTTTGCTCGCGTATCATGTCACTTCTGGAAAGCCAGAATCTACTCTGTAGAAATAAACATGGATTCCGGAAACAGCGATCGTGTGAGACACAACTCGCTTTATTTGTTCACGAGATCCAGAAAATATTAGATACAAGCTCCGAGGTAGATACCATTTTCCTTGACTTCCGGAAGGCGTTCGATACAGTTCCGCACTGTCGCCTGATAAACAAAGTAAGAGCCTACGGAATATCAGATCAGCTGTGTGGCTGGATTGAAGAGCTTTTAGCAAACAGAACACAGCATGTTGTTCTCAATGGAGAGACGTCTACAGACGTTAAAGTAACATCTGGCGTGCCAAGGGGAGTGTTATGGGACCATTGCTTTTCACAATATATATAAATGACCCAGTAGATAGGGTCGGAAGTTCCATGCAGCTTTTCGCGGATGATGCTGTAGTATACAGAGAAGTTGCAGCATTAGAAAATTGCAGCGAAATGTAGGAAGATCTGCAGCGGATAGGCACTTGGTGCAGGGAGTGGCAACTGACCCTTAACATAGACAAATGTAATGTATTGCGAATACACAGAAAGAAGGATCCTTTATTGTATGATTATATGATAGCGGAACAAACAATGGTAGCAGTTACTTCTGTAAAATATCTGGGAGTATGCGTACGGAACGATTTGAAGTGGAATGATCATATAATATTAATTGTTGGTAAGGCGGGTGCCAGGTTGAGATACATTGGGAGAGTCCTTAGAAAATGTAGTCCATCAACAAAGGAGGTGGCTTACAAAACACTCGTTCGACCTATACTTGAGTATTGCTCATCAGTGTGGGATCCGTACCAGGTCGGGTTGACAGAGAGGATAGAGAAGATACAAAGAAGAGCCGCGCGTTTCGTCACAGGGTTATTTGGTAAACGTGATAGCGTTAAGGAGATGTTTAGCAAACTCAAGTGGCAGACTCTGCAAGAGAGGCGCTCTGCATCGCAGTGTAGCTTGCTGTCCAGGTTTCGAGAGGGTGCGTTTCTGGATGAGGTATCGAATATATTGCTTCCCGCTACTTATACCTCCCGAGGAGATCACGAATGTAAAATTAGAGAGATTCGATGGCGCACGGAGGCTTTCCGGCTGTCGTTCTTCCCGCGAACCATACGCGACTGGAACGGGAATGGGAGGTAATGACAGTGGCACGTAAAGTGCCCTCCGCCACACACCGTTGGGCGGCTTGCGGATTATAAATGTAGATGTAGATGTAGAACTGGACTCGGATTTGTAATAAATGGAAAACTGGTGATTTTTTTAATTCCAGTAAAATTTTTTAAAAGCGTACTTGTGGCTGGTTACTGTTTTAAATTATAAACCTTGTAATAGGTCGAGAAATTTGAAGAGATACGTAAAAATGCAAACACTTTTGAGATGCGAAGGTCATGACACCTCCACCCCTCTTGGATCCTCGCATTCCGAATGAAACAGGAAAGGGAGAAATGGAAGTTAAACAAGAAGTGCCTTCCGCCACAAACCGTAAGTACAGGGTGTTTCAAAAATGACCGGTATATTTGAAACGACAATAAAAACTAAACGAGCAGCGATAGAAATACACCGTTTGTTGCAATATGCTTGGGACAACAGTACATTTTCAGGCAGTCAAACTTTCGAAATTACAGTAGTTACAATTTTCAACAACAGATGGCGCTGCGGTCTGGGAAACTCTATAGTACGATATTTTCCACATATCCACCATGCGTAGCAATAATATGGCGTAGTCTCTGAATGAAATTACCCGAAACCTTTGACGACGTGTCTGGCGGAATGGCTTCACATGCAGATGAGATGTACTGCTTCAGCTGTTCAATTGTTTCTGGATTCTGGCGGTACACCTGGTCTTTCAAGTGTCCCCACAGAAAGAAGTCACAGGGGTTCATGTCTGGCGAATAGGGAGGCCAATCCACGCCGCCTCCTGTATGTTTCGGATAGCCCAAAGCAATCACACGATCATCGAAATATTCATTCAGGAAATTAAAGACGTCGGCCGTGCGATGTGGCCGGGCACCATCTTGCATAAACCACGAGGTGTTCGCAGTGTCGTCTAAGGCAGTTTGTACCGCCACAAATTCACGAAGAATGTCCAGATAGCGTGATGCAGTAATCGTTTCTGATCTGAAAAATGGGCCAGTGATTCCTTTGGAAGAAATGGCGGCCCAGACCAGTACTTTTTGAGGATGCAGGGACGATGGGACTGCAACATGGGGCTTTTCGGTTCCCCATATGCGCCAGTTCTGTTTATTGACGAAGCCGTCCAGGTAAAAATAAGCTTCGTCAGTAAACCAAATGCTGCCCACATGCATATCGCCGTCATCAATCCTGTGCACTATATCGTTAGCGAATGTCTCTCGTGCAGCAATGGTAGCGGCGCTGAGGGGTTGCCGCGTTTGAATTTTGTATGGATAGAGGTGTAAACTCTGGCGCATGAGACGATACGTGGACGTTGGCGTCATTTGGACCGCAGCTGCAACACGGCGAACGGAAACCCGAGGCCGCTGTTGGATCACCTGCTGCACTAGCTGCGCGTTGCCCTCTGTGGTTGCCGTACGTGGTCGCCCTACCTTTCCAGCACGTTCATCCGTCACGTTCCCAGTCCGTTGAAATTTTTCAAACAGATCCTTTGTTGTATCGCTTTTCGGTCCTTTGGTTACATTAAACCTCCGTTGAAAACTTCGTCTTGTTGCAACAACACTGTGTTCTAGGCGGTGGAATTCCAACACCAGAAAAATCCTCTGTTCTAAGGAATAAACCATGTTGTCTACAGCACACTTGCACGTTGTGAACAGCACAAGCTTACAGCAGAAAGACGACGTACAGAATGGCGCACCCACAGACTGCGTTGTCTTCTATATCTTTCACATCACTTGTAGCGCCATCTGTTGTTGAAAATTATAACTACTGTAATTTCGAAAGTTTGTCCGCCTGAAAAAGTACTGTTGTCCCAAGTTATTGCAACAAACGGTGTATTTCTATCGCTGCTCGTTTAGTTTTAATTGCCGTTTCAAATATACCGGTCATTTTTGAAACACCCTGTAGGCAGAAAAGTTTGGATGTAGTCAATGTGCAAGAGCTGGAGGTGATAGCCTCAGACTGCGGCTGAGCTCGGCTCCCTGGCCTCTCAGCCATTAGCGTGGCCGTCTCTCCCTGATGGCGTCGTCGTTAGCGGGTGGCGGCGCGCCGACCAGCCAACGGCGCCCGGGGGACGCGGCCGCCACTGACGGAGGGCTCGCCGGCACGCAGCGCCTGCAGCGCGCGGCTCCGCTACCCGCCGCACGCACACACTTCGCCCCAGGAAGGCCTCGCTGCTGCAGTCGCATTTCCGTCCCAGTCATCAGCTGCTCTGCGCGCCTTTTCGTCATTGTGGCAGCTGGGGAGCGTGTGCTGGGCGCAATTTCCGTGTGTGTGTGTGTGTGTGTGTGTGTGTGTGTGTGTGTGTGTGTGTGTGTAGAGGGGGGGGCAATTTTGTGACTGGCGGAAAAACGAAGGAGAGTGAAAGAAAAACGAAAGAAGGGAGAAGAAGAAGAAAAAGGGAATTGATCAGGGGCTACTAGAATGGGAAGGGGAAGCGACTTATAAAAGTAAGTGACAAGTTTGGATTTCGTAGAAATATTGGAACACGTGAGGCAATACTGACCTTACGACTTATCTTAGAAGAAAGATTAAGGAAAGGCGAACCTACGTTTGTAGCATTTGTAGACTTAGAGAAATCTTATGAAAATGTTGACTGGAATACTCTCTTTCAAATTCTGAGGATGGCAGGGATAAAATACAGGGAGCGAAAGGCTATTTACAATTTGTACAGAAACCAGATGGCAGTTATAAGAGTCGAGGGACATGAAAGGGAATCAGTGGTCGGGAAGGGTGTGAGACAGGGTTGTAGCCTCTCCCCGATGTTATTCAATCTGTATATTGAGCAACCAGTAAAGGAAACAAAAGAAAAATTCGGAGTAGGAATTAAAATCCATAGAGAGAAGAAATAAAAACTTTGAGGTTCACCGATGACATTGTAATTCTGTCAGAGACAGCAAAGGACCTGGAAGAGCAATTGAAGGGAATGGACAGTGTCTTGAAAGGAGGGTATAAGATGAAAATCAACAAAAGCAAAACGAGGATAATGGAATATAGTTGAATTAAGTCAGGTGATGCTGAGGGAATTAGATTAGGAAATGAGACACGTAGTAGTAGTGGGGAGCAAAATAACTGATGATGTTCAAAGTAGAAAGAATATAAAATGTAGACTGGCAATGGCAAGGAAAGCGTTTCTGAAGAAGAGAAATTTGTTAACATCGAGTATAGATTTAAGTGTCAGGAAGCCTTTCCTGAAAGTATCTGTGTGGAGTGTAGCCATGTATGGAAGTGAAATATGGACGATAAATAGTTTGGACAAGAAGAGAATAGAAGCTTTCGAAATGTGGTGCTACAGAAGAATGCTGAAGATTAGATGGGTAGATCACATAACTAATGATGAAGTATTGAATAGAATTGGGGAGAAGAGGAGTTTGTGGCACAACTTGACTAGAAGAAGGGACCAGTTAGTTGGACATGTTCTGAGGCATCAAAGGATCACAAATTTAGCATTGGAGGGCAGCGTGGAGGGTAAAAATCGTAGAGGGAGACTAAGAGATGAATACTCTAAGCAGATTCAGAAGGCTGTAGGTTGCAATAAGTACTGGGAGATGAAGAAGCTTGCACAGGATAGGGTAGCATGGAGAGCTGCATCAAACCAGTCTCAGGACTGAAGACCACAAAAACAACAAGAACAAAAGCATAAACCACTCTCGTTATGCCAAGTGAGCCATCGAAAGCATGAAGAGAGTATTTTGCGGTTTTTTTACGGATTTTCATTCATCGGCAGTGAAAAAAAACAAAAAAGGATCCCGATTTTGTTGCAAACAATGCAACTTCGAATTTTTCTTGAAGCCTTTAGTGCCATTTTCTTTATTTCCTGTACGATTGTACAATTTCGGCCTTAGCCCGAAAACGAAAGTTTCATACATTGGATACATTAGTGACACTTGTGATTTTGACGTAGGAACAAGTCGTATCTGTGGATACTCTAGGTGCATTAAAAGATCAGCCAGACAGTATTAAATGAGCAAAAAGACCTGCGAAATGGGAAATTCCTAGACAACTTTCTTGCAGTTTTAGGGCGAAGCGTTACAAAAGCATAAATGTAAAATTATCGCTACACTCATTAGTAAATATGACTGTAATGCGAAACATCAAATAACCATAAAGCAGTTTTTACTAGACTCTCATGGTTCCCAATACTATCTCATTAGAATAGTGTGATAAATGTGATGTATAAGATCTTTGTACCAACTGTTCAAAAATGACGTGCTCCTACAATAACAGAACAAATATTTTCAAGTTACTTTAAAGAAATTACATACAGTCATATTTACACCAATGATGAACGATAATTAAATATAACTGAGAACAAAAGCATATGAAAGTTAAGTAGCAAAATTCTGTAAAATAATTACAATCTTCCTTGTGTTAAGTACGTTATATACTGTATAAGAGCTTTGCAACAACTGCTCGAAAGTAAAGTGCTCCTAAAATACCGTGAACACCTCGAACTAATCTATGAGCATGATATGATGTCATAGGACGTATATGACATAATCTGTTACCAAAAAATCACCCCTAAAGTAAGTTATAATGCGCCTAGTATATCTACAGATATGACTTGTTCCTACATCAAAATCACAAGTGTCACTAAAGGGCCCAATGTATGAAACTTCCGTTTTAGATATTTGAAAATGACATAAGGCCGAAATTGTACAAACGTACGGGAAACAAAGAAAATGGCAGCTGAAGGCTTCAAGAAATCATTCAAAAAATTCATAACAGCTGCGTACCCTATCGCACTGGAAATTCGAATTGTTTGTAGGTACACGATTTGAATCGTCCAATGCTAGAAAAAGTATTATTGAAATGAGTATCTTAAAATTCATTGAAAAGCATTGAACTCAATGGACGAATAAACAGGCTAAGCAACGTAGGGGTATAAACATAAAACTGGGGATAAATCGGCAGGAGATAGCGGGAGGGGATGCGAGTGGGGCGCAACGTGGAAGTTCTCCCCTGGGCGAAAGTTATACTAGTTAGGCCACGGTCCGTGGCAGAAATTTTCCATATACAAAATACTTAGGAGTTTCCATACGGAGCGATTTGAGAGACAAAGAGAGACACAGAAAAAAAACTTCTCAGCATCCGTTTCTGAGTGGCTAGGGACTCCAAGGAAGACATTAATAAGTGAATAACCAGACGGACGTTTGAATCAAGGCCGTATCGAAGCAAGTACCGACGGAACATCATACTAAAACCTTTGGACGTGATTTCATAGTGTTGTTTATGGTTATGCTACCATTCGAAATTGAAAAGCGACGTAACGCTGGTTAATGTTAGCGTTGAAACTTTGCGCAAAGATCCCTGAAAACGAGTTAAAATTGATTGGCAAGCGGTCGGTGACGGCTATTAAGGTGTAAACACCGCCAAGTGTCAGTCTTCTTATCAAGTTTTTCGACTTTTTACTCCTTTGCACTGCAAAACTAGCAGGAAATGTGTCTTGTGTGGGTAGTTCATTTCGTAATCAATATTCCTTGCCTCGTCTCCCCCCCCCCCCTTCCCCGCCGGACATATATATCAGTGAGAAGAAGCTAGACGTGATATTTGCATACGGTGACTGTCCAAGAAATGCTGTACAAAGAAATACAGTACAACGGTATAGAGATCGATATTGTGATCATCGGTGTCTGACGAGTGAAGCACTTGCAGAAATTACGAGACGAGCAACCTGAACGCCAGAGGGTGAGAAAGAAGATTGCACCTGATCACATTTTTCTGTTACGTTACTGGCCATGAGTAAGTCGAAGCAACAGGAGTAGTAAAATATCTGTAAGTAACGTAACAGGGGACGACCACATAAAATTAATTATACGAAGACCACAAACTAGGCTGAGGTTTGCCGGGAAAAACCCAAGGAAATGTAACTCATCCACGGAAAAAGCCGCTTGCAAAATACTCGATTCATAAACACTGTTGTCAAAAAATGGTTCAAATGGCTCTGAGCACTATGGGACTTAACTTCTGAGGTCATCAGTCCCCTAGAACTTAGAACTACTTAAACCTAACTAACCAAAGGACAACACACACATCCATGCCCGAGGCAGGATTCGAACATGCGGCCATAGCGGTCACCCGGTTCCAGACTGTAGCGCCTAGAACCGCTCGGCCACTACTGTTTGTCAGACTGCATTAATTATCAGGTAGTATTAGAGAAGGAGATATAGAAGATCCAAAGAGAAGTGACGCTCTTTCGTCGTTTTCCTCAAGTAAGCGCAAGAAGGTTACGGAGTTGCTCAAATATGCTGTAAGTGAGGTGTTGTGCATCACAGACAGATTTACTGCTAAAATTTCAGAGAATGCAGCCCAAGAAGGGTCATATATTATATGAGGGGTGCAGTCATAAAGTTTTTAAGTTTCACCTCGAAACAAAGAGAAATTAGGTAATTAATTTTTTCATTTTTTATTTTGCCGTTACGTATCTCCAGCCTGGTACAGCTTGTTCGCAGTACGCTGACGATTTTACTTGTGCTGCCAGGAGCGGAGAAAATTCGCACTAGTTGAGAGATATTCTACATTTACATCCATACTCCGCAAGCCACCTGACGGTGTGTGGCGGAGGGTACTTTGAGTACCTCTATCGGTTCTCCCTTCTATTCCAATCTCTTATTGTTCGTGGAAAGAAAGATTGTCGGTATGCCTCTGTGTGGGCTCTAATCTCTCTGATTTTATCCTCAGATATCTTCGCGAGATATACGTAAGAGGGAGCAATATACTGCTTGACTCCACGGTGAAGGTATGTTCTCGAAACTTCAACAAAGGCCTGTACCGAGTTACTGTGCGTCTCTCCTGAATAGTCTTCCACTGGAGTTTATTGTTGTGACGTAACAAGACTGTTACGCCACACTGAAGTAGCCGAAAGAAAGGCACGCGTACACACACGCCGACGGGCGTGAATTCTGGAACAGGATAACTATTGAATGGTAGCAAGAAAAGTACGTAGCTGCTTTATACTTAACTTTATTAGTTGATGACTACAGCGTTCTTCTTGAGACATTTATGCGATAACTCTCAAACTATGTAAGACTAATGGCGCCTTGCTAGGTCGTAGCCATGGACTTAGCAGAAGGCTATTCTAACTGTCTCTCGGCAAATGAGAGGAGGGCTTCGTCCGTATTGTCGCTAGCAATGTCGTCGTACAACTGGGGCGAGTGCTCGTTCGTATATCGAGACCTGCCTTGTGGTGGCGCTAGGTCTGCGATCACACAGTGGCGACACGCGGGTCCGACATGTACTAAATGGACCGCGGCCGATTTAAGCTACCACCTAGCAAGTGTGGTGTCTGGCGGTGACACCACATTTATCTATGATCTCCGTAACGCTTTCGGGATTACTAAATGATCCTGTAACGAAGCGCACTGCTCTCCGTTGGATCTTCTCTATCTCTTCTATCAACCCTATCTGGTACGGATCCCACACTGGTGAGCAATATTCAAGCAGTGGGCGAACAAGTGTACTGTAACCTACTTCCTTTGTTTTTGGATTGCATTTCCAATGAATCTCAGTCTGGCATCTGCTTTACCGACGATCAACTTTATATGATCATTCCATTTTAAATCACTCCTAATGCGTACTCCCAGGTAATTTATGGAATTAACTGCTTCCAGTTGCTGACCTGCTATATTGTAGCTCAATGATAAAGGATATTCATTTGTCTCAGAGCGCTGCCAACGTAAAGTTGCCCCAAGACTCGAAGTATTACTGTATACATTTTAGGGGTAATGGTGCCAGCACTGCGGGAAGCAGCCGACGTGGCCTTCCCCTCACCGCTGCTCAGCCATTGACAGTCATTTAAGGGGGCAAGGCACGCCTGCTGCTATTCCCAACAGCCACTGCGCACATTACCGTGGAGAAGCTGTACGCATTGGAAATCTTGTGACATAGTATCGAACCACGCCGCTAGAAGAGACAAAAGGAAGTGGTACATCCCTGTCGTCAAATTATCAATTGTACGATACTGTGGGGCAAGGGTTTCGGTATTTGGACTTGCAGAGAAGCACCTGCAAACAAACGGAAAATTAATTACGTAACTTCATTTTTAGGTGACAATTAAAACTTTATGTGACTACCTCTCGTATTAGTTGCTCCTACATGTACTGAAGTGATATCAGGTGTTCCCCAGGGAAGCGTCCTGGGACCTCTGCTGTTCCTGATCTGTATAAATGACCTGGGTGACAATCTGAGCAGTTCTCTTAGGTTGTTCGCAGATGATGTTGTAATAGCTAGGAATGACCATCAAAATAAAATAAGAGAAATCAGAGCTCGAGCAGAAAGGTTTAGGTGTTCGTTTTTCTCGCGCGCTGTTCGGGAGTGGAATGGTAGAGAGATAGTATGATTGTGGTTCGATGAACCCTCTGCCAAGCACTTAAATGTGAATTGCAGAGTGATCATGTAGATGTAGATGTAGATGTACCACGCAATATGACCATGGTGCTAAAATCAGAGAATTTTGTGCTCATAATGGATCTTACATACAGTTTTTGTGGGAAGAAAGTAGGGCCAGTGGGGGGACTGAGGGTTGGAATAAATAGTGGTACCATGAGTTCCCACCACTTTGCTTGCGGAGTAGAGGTGTAGATTTAGGTAGGAACTTCTCCGACCACACGCGCCCCCTTCGCATCTGCTGTTACGTAGTGGAGACTCTTAGCAATTTCTACGGAAAACTGTGTTTTACACATGTCTGGAAGTGGCGCGTACAGAGTTTTCCCTGGCCGTGCCTGGGACTGCGCTGTCGAGGCGGTCGTGTGGCGCGCAGGTGGAGCCGTCGCCATGGCGACCGGGCGGCGGCTGCAGCGCCCCAGCGCGAATCAATAATCGGCTCCAGAGGGTGGGCGGTGGAGGGGAGGGCGGGGAGGCAGAGGCAGGTGACCGGCCGGGCCGGCGTGCATTAAACATTACCTGCAGGCTGCGGACTAATGGAGTGGCCGGCACGTGGGGAAGGGGAGATAGCGCCATGATTCACGCCGCTCAGCCGATACACCATACTGCTCCTCGCGAGCACACGGCGCGAACAGGCGCAGGGCACTGCGAACGAACGGTCTGATGTCTTCCTACCCCGTTCGACGCTGTTCCATATAGCCGATTACAAACCAAGGTAGAGCATACGGAGTATCTACGCAAATACACTACTGGCCATTAAAATTGCTACACCACGAAGATGTGCTACAGACGCGAAATTTAACCGACAGGAAGAAGATGCTGTGATATGCAAATCATTAGCTTTTCAGAGCATTCACACAAGGTTGGCGCCGGTGGCGACACCTACAACGTGCTGACATGCGGAAAGTTTCCAACCGATTTCTCACACACAAACAGCAGTTGACCGGCGTTGCCTCCTCGTGTAAGGAGGAGAAATGCGTACCATCACGTTTCCGACTTTGATAAAGGTCGGATTGTAGCCTATCGCGATTGCGGTTTATCGTATCGCGACATTGCTGCTCGCGTTGGTCGAGATCCAATGACTGTTAGCATTGACGCCACTTTGAACAGTGGACGTTACATTTCGGATGTGTTACGACCCTTGGCTCTACCATTCATTCGATCCCTGCGAAACACTACATTTCAGCAGGATAATGCAAGACCGCATGTTGCAGGTCCTGTACGGGCCTTTCTGGATACAGAAAATGTTCCGACTGCTGCCCTGGCCAGCACATTCTCCAGATCTCTCACCAACTGAAAACGTCTGGTCAATGGTGGCCGAGCAACTGGCTCGTCACAATACGCCAGTTACTGCTCTTGATGAACTGTGGTATCGTGTTGAAGCTGCATGGGCAGCTGTACCTGTACACGCCATCCAAGCTCTGTTTGACTCAAAGCCCAGGCGTATCAAAGCCGTTATTACGGCCAGAGGTGGTTGTTCCGGGTACTGATTTCTCAGGATCTATTGCACCCAAATTGCGTGAAAATGTAATCACATGTCAATTCTAGTATAATATATTTGTCCAATGAATACCCGTTCATCATCTGCATTTGTTCTTGGTGTAGCAATTTTAATGGCCAGTAGTGTGCAAAGAACTTCTCCTTCTCCATGACAACTTGCACAAAACTTCATTGGACTGCTCTTCCTCATCCACCCAACAGCTCCGATCTCGCACCCTCCATCTTTTGGCCCTACGAAGGATGCACTCCGGAGAAGTAGTACGTGGATGACGGGGAGGTTATTGATGCAGTAAGACATTGGCTCCGGCGTCGAAAAGTAGAGTGGTACCTTGCGGACATACAGGCGCTACCAGTAAGACTGAACGGAGATTACGAGGGGCGTTTGAAAAGTCCGCGCAAAGTCCGAGAGATGGCACCACCGGCCCGTATCGAGATCATGTTTAGTTAGTAGCATCTTTGCAAAGAACGCACACCAAGTTTCAGCCATATTGGTTTATTTCTTTGTGTTGGCATTCGTGTGAATCAAGGGAGTCAAGAGACTGTCAAAAATGGACGGAAAAGAATTTCGTGTGATGATTAAACATTACTTTATGACAGGCAAAACGACTCAGGAGACTAAAGAGGAGCTTTATAAGCATTACGGTGACTCTGCACCTTCGATTAGAACAGTTTATAAGTGGTTTCAAGATTTTCGGAGTGACAATATGGGCACAAGTGATGCTGAACGTTCTGGACGCCGTGTGGCGGTTACGACTCCAGAAATCATGGAGAAAATCCATGATCTGGTGATGGATGACAGAAGAGTTAAGATGCGTGAGATTGCTAGTGCTGTGGGCATCTCGAATGAATGGGTACATCATATTTTGCATAAACATTTGGACATGTGAAAGCTATCCTCAAGATGGGTTCTGCGATTGGTCACGCTTGACCAAAAACGGAATCGTGTGAAGTGTCGCAAGGATTGTTTGCAGCTGTTCAGGAAGAATCCGCAGGACTTTAAGCGTCGTTTCGTCATTGTGAATGAAACATGTATACATTACTATATTCCTGAGACCAAATAACAATCTAAACAATGTCTTACCAAGGGAGAATCTGCACCAAAAAAGGCGAAGACTAATCCTTCGGCCGGAGAGGTTATGGCAACTGTCTTTTGGGATTCGCAAGGGATAATCCTCATCGACTATTTGGAAAAGGGTAAAACTATTACAGGTGCATATTATTCATCGTTACTGGACCGTTTGAAAACCGATCTGCAAGAAAAACGCCGGCGATAGAACCGCAAAAAAGTCCTTTTCCATTACGATAATGCACCAGCACATACCTCAGCAGTTGTGGTCGTAAAATTAATGAACATAGGATTCCAACTCGTTTCACATCCCCCCCTCCCTCCTCCTATTTTCAAGACTTGGCTCCCTCGGACTACTATTTGTTCCACAATTTGAAGAAATGGCTGGCGGGACAAAGATTCTATTCAAACGAGAAGCTGATTGCAGCATCTAATAGCTATTTTGCAGACAATTCCTATTATTCGGAAGGGATCAACAAATTAGAACAGTGTTGGACGAAGTGTATAAGTCTAAAAGGAGAGTATGTCGAAAAATAAAAAAGGTTTACCCCTTGTAGTCGGAAGAGTGGAGAATAATATGGTGGACTGGATTCCTGAATAAAGCCAACCTACTTTCAGAAAAAAGTGTTACATTACTTATTGAACGCCCCACGTACGTTATCGCCAAGTGATGTTAAGGGGGGTAGGACGTCAAACGGGCCGACTTGGAGCAGGAGAGGCATCACAGGACATTTCAATTTCTAGTGTCTATACTTTTACAAACAAAATTCATAAAACTTTTTCAGCATCACCAGGAAGGATTCAGGATTCAAACCCATTGCAGTGGACGTTCGAAAACATAACAAAATATTTTTTTTACATGCCAAATTTCATCATTTTTTCACTTACTAATGACTGCATTTGTTGCTATAGGTACACTTTTCTTCATAAGTTAAAGAGATTCTTCGATGAATTTTGCACAGCATACATACCATACTCACAGGTGTACGAAACTCTAGAATTTATTTTATTTATGAAAAAACGAATGAACTCTTATATTTTAAACTTCATGTTTAGAAAAAACACTAATTTTATAGTTAATTACCTCAATTTTTAACAGATTTGGAAAATTTTAGAGTTTCATACACCTTTAAGTATGGTTTGCATGCTGCGCAAAATTCATCGAAGAATCTCTCTTACTTATGGAGAAAAGTGTACCTATAGCAACAAATGCTGCCATTAGTAAGTGAAACAAATGATGAAATTTCACACGTAAAAAAAAAAAAAAATTACTTCGTTATGTTTTAGAACTTCCACTGCTATGAGTGTGAATTCTGAATCCTGCCTGGTGATGCTGACAAAGTTTTATGAATTTATTTGTAAAAGTATAGACAGTGGAAATTGAAATGTCCTGTTGTGTCTCTCATGCTCCAAGTCGGCCCGTTTGACGTCCTACCCCCCCCCCCCCCCCCTAAATCTTTGTTTTGGCGGTGTGGGTTGCGTATGATGGGATGTGTCCTTTTCTATGGTAACTACGGCCTAGCCTATTTTAGATTAAAGATGTGACAACGGAAGGTCCCTGTGGCTTCAGGGGGACCCACTTCGTTACACGCTGCTTGGCACACAGCGCGTGCGTTTCCCGCCGGACCGCCCTCCCCAGCTGTGGGGGTGGGGTGGTACGGCCCACGCACGCGCTCCCGCAACCCCCGCCGCTTCCGGCAGCCCCAATCTCATCACGCGCCAATTTGCTGCTCCGCACAGCCCCGCGCAGCGCAACACGCGTGCTGCGTCCCCCCAGGCTGTGTGCTTATTGACTGCAGGGTGTCCCTCTCTCCAGGCCCTGCCTCACGCCGACCCCAACGGTCTGCCGCGATGATGATTATTTTATCGGCCCCTCACCTGGCCCCCGCCAGCATCGGGAAACCGCTGGCGTCCCTCCCTCCCTCCCCCCTCTCCTCTCTCTCTCTCTCTCTCTCTCTCTCTCTCTCTCTCTCTCTCTCTCTCTCTCTCTCTCTCTCTGCCTTAACCAGTACGCTCGCCAGGCCCTAGATTTGCTCTTGGAAAGTGGGGAGGATTGGGTAGGCCTACGGCTGCTATCTGTGGGAACATCATGTCCATCTTATAACGAAATTAATTTATTGCATCTCTCAGCCTCTGGACACACAAACTGTACGGCCTGTTTCGACTTCTTAGTAAATCATCTTCAGATGCTCGTTCGTTAATATACAGGGTAATCAAAAAGTCAGTATACATTTGAAAACTGAATAAATCACGGAATAATGTAGATAGAGAGGTACAAATTGATACACATGCTTGGAATGACATGGGGTTTTATTAGAACCATAAAGATACAAAAGTTCAAAAAATGTCCGACAGATGGCGCTTCATCTGGTCAGAATAGCAATAATTAGCGTAACAAAGTAAGACAAAGCAAATATGATGTTCTTTACAGGAAATACTCAATATGTCCACCATCATTCCTCAACAATAGGTGTGGTCGAGGAATAATGTTGTGAACAGCACTGTAAAGCATGTCCGGAGTTATGGTGAGGCATTGGCGTCGGATGTTGTCTTTCAGCGTCCCTAGAGATGTCGGTCGATCACGATACACTTGCGACTTCAGGTAACTCCAAAGCGAATAATTGCACGAACTGAGGTCTGGGGACCTGGGAGGCCAAGCATGATGAAAGTGGCGGCTGAGCACACGATCGTCACCAAACGACGCTCGCAAGAGATCTTTCACGCGTCTAGCAATATGGGGTGGAGCGCCATCCTGCATAAACATCGTACGTTCCAGCAGGTGTTTATCAGCCAGACTGGGGATGACGCGATTCTGTAACATATCGGCGTACCTCTCACCCGTTACGGTAGCAGTTACGAAACCAGAATCATGCATTTCCTTGACGAAAAAAGGCCCGATAACGGTAGATGTGGTAAATCCAACCCATACCGTGACTTTCTCGTCGTGCAATGGAGTTTCCACGACAGTTCTAGGATTTTCGGCAGTTGTGGGCATTGACAGACCCTCGGAGCGTGAAATGAGCTTCGTCGGTCCACACCATCATTCTCGCCACAGCTGCATTTGTCATCGGACCTTTACCTGTTTGAATCCCCTTCTTATGGCGATAGGATCGTAACACTGAACTAGCACATTCCCCATTCTGATAATACAGCTTCACGAAAAGCGCCTTTTCAGGTAACGTCTACATACTGCGACTGCTGGCGCATCTGATTCTCCCTCTCATTACAGCTCCTTTTATACACGACTGTCATGACGTTTTGCTGTCCAGCGCCATCTGTCGGACATTTTATGAACTTTGCTTTTTTTGTAATAAAACCCCCTATAATTCCAAGCATGTGTGTCAATTTTCATCTCTCTATCTACATTATTCCGTGGTTTACTAAGTTTTCAAATTTATACTGACTTTTTGATCACCCGGTACTTTGCAATCAGACACTCCTTTGAAATACTCCTGTGTTACAGCTTTCGAACCTTTTCAGGCTCATCGTCAGATGGTGCATATCTAAGTTACATGTTTATTTCCATAGCGTAATGCTGGATACTGGTTTTGTCACAAGAAGATAGATAAAAAGACTCTAATACATCGCCATGAGTAATTTACGCGGCGAGTTGTATCGAAAAATGAATTATGTCGCATACTGAGGTAGTATGAGCGGCTTTGTAATTGGAAACCAATTAAAAGCTTCTGCTGTGGACGCCGATACTGTTTGTGTGACTCGAGGCCAATTTCGATATACGACAACCACTACATTGCGCTTAGGTAGAAATCCCACTTGGTATGTGTATGTTTGTGCATAGAGCGACCTAAGATCTGTGCACAATTTCCTGAAGCTAACACTCAAACTGATGAGAACTGTCTGATGATGATTAATTAATAAACAGAAACCGCTCTTAATACTGTCTCAATTGCCTGTGGCTGAGAGATACAAGAAAGGATTTCTCTGGGGCGTATTCATGCAAAACCCGCAGTATTTGAGGAAGTGAAAACATGTGGAATTCTTTGCGAAAATGTCGCTGCTCTTCTTTAAGGTTACCGGAACACTCTAAATGAAGGCTTGGCTCACCGTCAAATGAAGAAACCTACAAGTCAATTTTTCGGGCAGCTTTTGTTGCAGCCTAATGTTGCACTTTTTTTTTTTGCTCTGATTACCGGTTTCGATCGACTACTGATATCTTATAGTGGCTGCAAAGCGATCACTCGGTTGCAAGTGCCGTGTACAACAAGGGCTTATGTTGTCCTATCATATCTGGATAAAACTTGAACCGCCTTTGTTGTTATCATCATCAGTGGCAGGGAACCGACTGTCTACAAGTTAGCCGGCCGGAGTGGCCGAGCGGTTCTAGGCGCTACAGTCTGGAAGAGCGCGACCGCTACGGTCGCAGGTTCGAATCCTGCCTCGGGCATGGATGTGTGTGATGTCCTTAGGTTAGTTAGGTTTAAGTAGTTCTAAGTTCTAGGGAACTGATGACCTCAGAAGTTAAGTCCCATAGTGCTCAGAGCCATTTGAACCATTTTTTCTACATGTTATTGTCTAGTGGTGAACTTCTTAATGGCTGTCTTTCCATTGTGACGCAGTATTCATGAACCCCATAAAGGACAGAAATGCGGTAGCTAAAAGCCTGGTTTCATATTCAAGAGATACAGCTTTCAAATTTTAATGACAAGACACTATAGAAAATTTCCGCTCGGCCCTCTTGATTTACTTTTTCGTCAGTTTCCCTCAGTTTCTTGATGCGAACGCCAGTATAATTTCTCCAATAAGCCGCACCTGATTCCTTCTCTCATTCTTATGTAACTCAACCAGTATTCTGATGACCTCAATACCGGCGGGACGTTGAAGTCCAAAGATCGATTCACACCGGACGCCACGTCACGAAATGCAAAGCCTTCTCCCACGTAATATAAAACTCGGCATTCTCACCAACTGTCTCTGTAACGAACTATCGCAATAAGCGTAGATGCTTTTATATAAGAAAGTGAAAACAGTGGGTCTCATGTAAATACCGATCGGAAAAATTGTATGTGAGCACTGGCAGACAGTGTCACAGATTGCTGAGAAAAATAGTGTGATTTAAATTAATCCATCTGCTAATGAAGATAAAATTCTTTGGAATTAGTATTTTAACTTATATTTGACCTAATGTCTAATGTTCGCATCTAGAGTTGGAAACAAATTTTATTTGTCACCACTCTTCCGACTTGTTAAAAAAGTGTTGCCCCGCAAGATTTCCTCTCCTCTTTACGTCTCTGTAGCACTTGTACCACAGAAGTTATTTCCTGATGTCTTAACAGATGCTCTGTCATCCTGTTCCTCGTTTTTAGCCATTGTTTCTCACATATTATTCCCCTCGTCGATTCCGCAGGGAACCTCGTACTTTCGTATATTATCAGTCCACACTATTTTCATCATCATTCTATAAAATAACATCACATCTAAGACTCTTCGATTCTTTTCGTTTCCAGTTCCCCCTCAGGTCGTGATTCACCACATCAAAAATGGTTCAAATGGCTCTGAGCACTATGGGACTCAACTGCTGTGGTCATAAGTCCCCTAGAACTTAGAACTACTTAAACCTAACTAACCTAAGGACATCACACACATCCATGCCCGAGGCAGGATTCGAACCTGCGACCGTAGCGGTCGTGCGGTTCCAGACTGTAGCGCCTAGAACCGCTCGGCCACTCCGGCCGGCTTTCACCACATCCATAAAGTATTGTGCTCCAGGTGTAGGTCCTCAGAAATATTTCTTTTTCAGATTAATTATTTCACTTGATATCAATGGAATTCTTTTGGCCAGAGGCGGTGGCCGAGCGGTTGTAGGCACTTCGGTCCGGAACCGCACGACTGCTACGGTCGCAGGTTCGAATCCTGCCTCGGGCATGAATGTGTATGATGTCCTCAGGTTAGTTAGGTTTAAGTAGTTCTAAGTTCTAGGGGACTGATGACGTCAGATGTTAAGTCCCATAGTGCTCTGAACCATTTAAATTCTTTTGGCGAAGAGTGCAGTCTCTGTGTGTGCTCTTCTGTTTTCTTTTATGTCAATCTTAGTCCGTTACGCATTATGTTGCTTCCAATGGTGCGGATTCAAGAAAAGAAAAACCACTGTAGCAAGCACCGACGTAAGCAAATTATTATGATTGTATTAAAATGTTTTATATATTTTATTGTGATTATTATTAAAGGCATCTGCAATACGTTAAATGTGGGGATGACGGCAAATTAAATTGCGTGGGTGGGGGGTGGGGAGGACAGTGAGAATATCTGACTCCGTCTAGAACCGAACCCTGGATGCACACTTGGGTTCCCCGGTAGCAGATAAAATTATTTCATCTGCTACGTGGTTTGCAATCTTTATATGAGGTTTGTCGCTACTTTACAGTCCGGAACCGCGCGAGTGCTACGGTCGCAGGTTCGAATCCTGCCTCGGGCATGGATGTGTGTGATGTTCTTAGGTTAGTTAGGTTTAAGTAGTTCTAAGTTCTAGGGGACTGATGACCTCAGCAGTTGAGTCCCGTAGTGCTCAGAGCCATTTGAACCATTTTTTTGTCGCTACTTTTATTTCTGCTGCACCTTAATACTTTTGCCTCCCGTCGGTTCATTCTCGGTCCATATTATTACCCACATAATTTTTGCTTATTAGACCTTTTTATTAGTGTATCACGATCAGCTGATTTCGACCTCATACGATCTGTAAGTACCGACTTAAAAATTCAATATTACATCAGTCTCTGTCCACAAATGTATCAGATACTTTCGTATGTTATGAAATTTACATGTAAACAGTGCATTTCTGTAATCAGTAACTTAACACACACACACACACACACACACACACACACACACACACACACACACACACATATATATATATATATATATATATTGACGCGTCACAATTCAGATCACGCAACTGACCGTGATAGACTAATTAAGGAAACATAACGTCATTTAATAATTTGATACAGGCGGCGTGTCTCAGTTCTAATTCATAATCAGTCGATATTCTTTGCTCATCTTATTTCATCTACATCCAAACACATACTGCGCAAGCCATGGGGGAGGGTACTACGTACCACTGCTATTATAGTCGTTTCCTGTCTAATTCCACTCGCAAATAGAACGTCTCTCATCTTCGTGCCTCTTACGCGAAATGTACTATGGCGGCAGTAGAGTCGATCTGCAGTCGGCCTCAAATGCCGGTTCTCTAAATTTTCGCAGTAGTGTCTCGCAAAAAGAGAGTCGTCTTCCCTCCACGGATTTCCATTTGAGTTCCCGAAGCCTCTCCGTAATAACTGCGTTCTGACAGTCCCTAACGGTAACATATTCTGTCAGGACACCTCTAAAGTGCTTCGATGTCGTTCTTTAATCCGACCTGCTGGGTACCCAAACACTCGAGCTGTATTCAAGAATGGGTCGTATTAGCCTTCTACACGCCGTCTCCTTTACAATATTTTTATCTTGGAACTCTTCCATTGGTTCGTGTTTGCATAGAAAAACAGTAATATCAAAAATTGAGTCCGCCTTGATGCAAAAGACCTTGCTATTCGTTTATTTCTTTATTCTCGCAAACCAGTTTCGGCGACAAATATCACCATCATCAGTGGGTTTTATACAGTAAATAAGATTTAAAAAAACCACTGATGAGGGTGATATTTGTCGCCGAAACTAGTTTGGGAGAATAAAGAAATAATCGAATAACAAGGCGTTTTGCATCATGGCGGACTCAATTTGTGATATTACTGTCTCCTTTACAGATGAGCTACACTTTCCCAAAATTCTCGCAATGAAACTAAGTCGAGCATTCGCCTCCCCTACTACCAAACTGACGTGTTCGATCCATTTCATTTCTTAATGCAACACTACACCTAGATATTTAATCAATGTGACTGTGTCAAGCAGTACACCTCTAATGCTGTATTCGAACATTACAACATTGTTTTTCGTATTCATCCGCACTAACTTATATTTTCCTGGATTCAGAGTAATCTGCCATTCATCACACCAACTAGAAATTCTGTGTGAGCCGCCTTCTATCCTTATTTTTAAGTTATAACTACGGCCTTCTCGATTTATACGTGCACGGATTCTGAGCAGTGATACACTGGTCGTCGAGGGCCGTGAGTATCAACACGCAACCCGTAAGCGGTGACGTTGGGAGATGGGACGGACTGAGGAATTCCTAACGAGCCTGGTGTGGGACTTGACCACAGGTCTCAGAGGAAGTGCGAGGTACCACCTCATCTGCGTTGTTACCTGCTCAGCGGCTAGACCTGGTATTTCCAGGGATGGCCCGCAGGCTTACGCGGCCGCGTGTAGGCATCGCTTCCTGCTTTACTGCCTGGACCACCGAAGTGTCTCTGCCCAGTAGCCGACACTTCGCCGGTGCTTCTGGGTACTTTGGCGGCCGTCTTCTCTCTGAAGCCTTCCGGCCGCATTCTTGAGCTGCGATATGACTATTAGCTCTCCTGGAAGTGTTACATGTACCACCCGCCGCTCGAGTAAGCACTGCGGCACGAGGATAAGAACTCGAAACTGTCCAGTTCTCACGCTCCTGAACGTTGATGAAATGCCAGCTTCTCCTTCGCTCAACGCCCTTACACTCGCTCCCATCTCGACGCCATCCACGTCCTCTTATAGCGACTTCAGACTTCGACGATACTTCGTTCCTCGATCATTCCCGTAATACATTGGCTTGTGTATTAAGTAAATGATAGTACTAGTCACTAAACCTTTTTTAAGACTTTTATACAGTCTCGATCATCATCATTCATTTTGCAGGATTACCGTTTTTGGCTAGTTTTAGTCACCACCAGAACTATTCAATTCCGCTTCCTGTGCATCCAGATACTTAGTACACTAAAAATAAGGAACTTCAAATGCGTACATTTTAGGTTATGGTTTACTATGGCTTATTAATTTTAATTGAAACTATAACTTTACCTTTAGCAGCCACAATTTATTTTATTTGCGTTACACCTTTTCAGAGATTTAAACCTTCATCATCAGGTAAATTTATGATAGTTAATAAGACATGTATGGGTTGTGTGTTCTACCTTGGAGTAACCTGTGGCGCTGTCTCGTAGTTAAAGACTAAACAAAACTCTGCTTCAGTACAGGTCTCAAAGTTCTGTAGAGATCTTCTGTTGTAAAGATGAACAGAAATATAAATGTAAATATTTACATTGAGCGTAGTCGCAAAACTTGAGACTTGTACTGAGTAAGATACTGTATTGCCTTGTTCTTATGCTACTAGACTGCACTACAGGTTACCTCCAGCGTCGTACGCACAACCTATACACGTATTATTAATTGATACAAACTCACCTGCTGATGGTTTAAACCTCTGAAACGCGCAGTGGAAATAAGTTGTAACTGGTGACAGTAAACGTGTAGTTTCAGCTGACAGAATGAGAAATGTGCGCCACCTAGCTTCATTCACTGATGGGCATTGACCTGCCGAACTGACCACAACTGATGTTGACCGCCAGATTTGATAACTCTGCAAAATTACCAACCCTCTAGAGCCCGTGTAACATTTAAAAGGTATAGAACAGGTATAAATTGCTTAATAAAGCAATACTATTAAGTATGGATCTCCTTTCTTCCGATCTTCTCAGTATTGCCGCGTTGCTTACTCGTGTCACTCACGTTAGCTTCGAAAATTTACAGCTTTACCAAGCCTGCCCTCCGATTTCTGAGGCGTAAGTACCTGTGCTCCAAATAAAGCTTTTGTGGAAATGTTTTCTGGTAGGCTCATTCGGACATCCGAAACACATCGTTCTTTAATTAAAATAGGAGTCTTAGTTTGGTTAATTAAACTGTATGATACTGACGCAGTTTCCACCAACATCGTAATGAGCACAAAGCTTTTCGAATTCCAGATGACTGAACTTGTTCGAAAATTCACTGAGATACTCATCAAGATGACCCTATTGTTTTGTTCATGTGAAAGTGGTTGAGTTTTCACTTCCCCAATGGCCGAACTTCCGCAGCTGCTGGTTGCAAGATGCTTCTAATGAAACATTTCAGTCGCCAACGAAGTTGTAATTTTACTCGCACAACCTGCTTCTTCTCAGCTTTTGAAATATTCTCAAGCGCGTTAACTGTTTACGCCACGAACAGAACGATCACTCTACTGACTTCCGGACACGTACATTCTCGGAACCACATTGTGATGCGAAACTCCTCTCTTTTAGAGTGCATGACCCACTCCGCAATTGTGGTAGTGTTGACGGCGCGCACTTTGTGAATCGAGGCTGTAGCTCAGACAGCGAGTGTCATATTCGAGACTGTCGGTGTTCAAATACGCGAGCGGAAATCCTGACTTAGTGGTTTTCGTAAACCACTATGTTGGTTCGTGCAATTGGGCAACAACGAAGGTCCTACAACTTTGCCAGTTCAGCTTGTACTGCATCCACAATGATCTCCATATGGACGGGATGTTATCCCCAGTACTATGCATATATGAACGAGGTTGATTCGGTGTTCGTAAGACTTTCAAACATCTTTTGATCCAGCACGGCATCGCCGTCGTATAAGGAAAATACGTAGGAATATCTAAAAAGGCTTGCGTATCAATTGGATACAATATTAGTGAGTTACGACTAGAGTTCGTCTTCAAAAGAGGTTTGATACAAAAGACTTCCACTATCTATCCATGAATACAGCTCAGGTTTACAGGCCCGTGGGGCACGAGACATCTGGCATGTACAAAGAAGGGCAATGTGATTGAAAATTAAAGATGTTGTGGCAATACAGACAGTACTAATAATATTCAAGCCCCTAGGTATGTGTCGAGTTGGCACGTGAGCGTAGATACACATTCTTCCCACGCGCCGTCAGCAAACGAAACAGGAATATGGTTTAACACACGGTGCAATAAAAATTATCACCTGCCATCCACTTCGATGATAAGCAGAGCGCAGATTACAGACACCCTCTTTGAACTATGAGGCTTTAAATACTCTGTCTTGAAAACCTAACTTTAAAATGCAGTCGTGGGGCCAACAGTATCTTTCACGTCGATATCGTACATCGATTAATTTTTTTCCTTGGATTTCGGAAAGCGTCACCCTGTCGTCTATTAAACAAAAGACGAGTGTCCAGAAGATCGGACTACCTTTGTGACTAAAGAGTTTCTAATAAATAAAATATAGCAACAGATTAGCAACGGAAAGAAATCTTCAGATGTAAGAGTAGTTTCGGGCGTATGCCAAAAGGGTCTTAGAGGGCCATTGCCGTTCACAATAAATACCCAGTGGGAAACGCCGAAGGCTCCATGATGCAGTTCGTGGGTGTTGTATATAAAGGCATCAGAACGCTAGGAAATTTTAGCGAATTGGAGGAAGACCTAGAGAAAATCGACGCTTGGTTCAGGTGTTGGCAATTGATTCTTAACATAAAGAGATGTAACATATTGAGCTTAAATAAGCAGAAATGATAATTATTCTAAGATTACACGATTGCCGCACAATTCTTGGAAACCTACAAAAATGGTTCAAGTGGCTGTGAGCACCATGGGACTTAACTTCTGAGGTCATCAGTCCCCTAGAACTTAGAACTACTTAAACCTAACTAACCTAAGGACATCACACACATCCATGTCCGAGGCAGGATTCGAACCTGCGACCGTAGCGGTCGCGCGGTTCGAGATTGTAGCGCCTAGAACCACTCGGCCACTCCGGCCGGCGGAAACCTACATATCCATTAAATATGTGGGAGTATGCGTACGGAGCGATATAGAGTGTAACGTCCATACAAAAACAGTCGTAGGAAAGGGAGGTGCCAGACTGAGATTTATTGGAAGAATCCCCAGCAAGTGTAATCTGCCATCGAAATAAGTAGCTTACAAAATTCTCATCCGACCGCCGGTTCAGTACTGCTCCGTAGTTCGGAATCCTTACGACATAGGATTGATAGAGGAAACAAAGACAATCCAATGACCTGCGCGTTTCGTCACAGGTTCGTTTGCTAAGCGCGTAAGCGGCACGGAGATGTTCATCCTGTTCCAATGGCAGGCGCTAAGCGAGAGGCTTTGTACGTGACTGTTGTGTTTACTGCTGAAATTCTGAGAGCGCACTTTCCCAGAAGTCAACAGATCTCGCCAACATACTGCTGTTGTGGTCTTTAGTCCTGAGACTGGTTTGATGCAGCTCTCCATGCTACTGTATCCTGTGCAAGCTTCTTCATCTCCCAGTACCTACCGCAACCTACATCCTTCTGAATCTGCTTAGTGTATTCATCTCTTGGCCTCTCGTACAATTTTTACCCTCCACGCTGCCCTCCAATACTAAATTGGTCATCCCTTGATGCCTCAGAACGTGTCCTACCAACCGATCCCTTCTTCTAGTCAAGTTGTGCCACAAACTTCTCTTCTCCCCAATCCTATTCAATACCTCCTCATTATTTATGTGATGTACCCATCTAATCTTCAGCATTCTTCTGTAGCACCACATTTCGAAAGCTTCTATTCTCTTCTTGTCCAAACTATTCATCGTCCATGTTTCACATCCATACATGGCTACACCCCACACAAATACTTTCAGAAACGACTTCCTGGCACTTAAATCTATATTCGATTTTAACAAATTTCTCTTCTTCAGAAACGCTTTCCTTGCCTTTGCCAGTCGACATTTTATATCCTCTCTACTTCGACCATCATCAGTTATTTTGCTCCCCAAATAGCAAAACTCCTTTACTACTTTAAGTGTCTCATTTCCTAATCTAATTCTCTCAGCATCACCCGATTTAATTCGACTACATTCCATTATCCTCGTTTTGCTTTTGTTGATGTCCATCTTATATCCTCCTTTCAAGACACTATCCATTCCGTTCAACTGCTCTTCCAAGTCCTTTGCTGTCTCTGACAGAATTACAATGTCAAAGTTTTTATTTCTTCTCCATGGATTTTAATACCTACTCCGAATTTTTCTTTTGTTTCCTTTACTGCTTGATCAATATACAGATTGAATAACATCCGGCAGAGGCTACAACCCTGTCTCAAACCCTTTCCAACCACTGCTTCCCTTTCGTGTCCCTCGACTCTTATAACTGCCATCTGGTTTCTGTACAAATTGTAAATAGCCTTTCGCTCCCTGTATTTGACCCCTCGTAAAATTAGAGGGATCCGAGCTCACACGGAGAATTGCAAGTAGTCATTCTTCCCCTCACCATTCACTAGTGGCAAGAAAGGGGGCTAGTCACAGGGCAACAAAAACCGCACACGTTAAGGTGGCTTGTGGGAGTAAAGATTTGCGAGATCGTCGTGCAGCTGCCTAGTTTCTTACGTGCGTTATTGGGACTCGGTGAGTAATACGCGCGCTCTTAAGCATACGGCAGGGAAGCGGCCGTTGCTGTTGTCTTCGCCGCCATCGGGAAAGGCAGTTCCCCATTCCGCTCCGTGCTCCGCCGGGAAGCGAATTCGCTGCACCAGTTGTCCGAGGTGGGGCGAGCGCGAGAGGGAGGAGGGGGCGTTTATCCACCGGGAGGGGGGGAGCCGGGCGGCGTGGAGGGGCGGCAGCAGCAGCAGCAGCCGCTGGCGGAGGGGACGACGGGGTCCTAACCAGGAGAGCCACTCAGACGCGCGCCGCCAGTCGACTGCGAAGGAAGCGTGTGCTGGGCGTCAGATGGAGTCAGCTCCGGAGAGGCGAAGGGCAAGCTCCAGCCAGCGGTCCGCGAGCGCGACAGCCGGTCGACAAGTGCCGCGCGCACAGTGATCTGCGGTTCCTCTCGCAGCTTCGCACAGTGTGTGTTCGCCATTCCTCACATTTGTGTACAGTGACACGGGGTGTTGTACTTCGTTCTGTGAACTCTCGGTTGTGGACAGTGATCATCTGCCTCGCGGGCGAGAGAGCTGCGTGCATCCAGTACACTGATGATGTAAGTAAATGTTTTCCTTGCTTACACTTAGCAACTTTTGCAATTGATTTTCGCGACGTGGCGTTACAGAATCGGCGGGTTCTTGCAACACCGTTTGCTTTCCTGGGCTTTGTTGTTACCAAAGCAAGAATAGTTGTAGTGAGGATGCCAGATTCAATATTCTGCGTTTCAGCACAGAGAAGTCTACGAGGTTTTTTTCATTTGACCTGTCGCCCGAGACAGGGCCTAACCAGCGTCTCGATCATTGCTACGAAAGTGCAACCATCTTCGTTCCACAATCAACTCTTTCTCAATTTCTGTATCTTAATTGCTTGCTGACTTCAGAAGTATTAGCGTGATCACATAGTGGTAGAGATGACCCGTGCTGTAGCGTGCGTCATGGGGATTTTAAAAGTTTAGGACGGCACGGGTGCGGTGACAATTTGTCTGAACGGCGCTTTTTTCTATAGTTCGGTTGATTGACGGATTTATTATTATTTGTTTTCTGGTATATGTTACTCTCAAATGTTCAAATGTGTGTGAAATCTTATGGGACTTAACTGCTAAGGTCATCAGTCCCTAAGCTTACACACTACTTAACCTAAAATATCCTAGGGACAAACACACACACCCATGCCCGAGGGAGGACTCGAACCTCCGCCGGGACCAGCCGCACAGTCCATGACTGCAGCGCCTCAGACCACTCGGCTAATCCCGCGCGGCTATTTGTTACTCTATCATTGTTTTGTGCACCCACTCTTTTTTACACATGCGACTTTTAAAACTGTTGAAGGTAGGGGACATGGTAACAGCTACACTATTGAACGTATTCATGATGAACGATAGTTATTTCCGCTTGTAACTGACCGACTTTTTAAGGGTAACGTCTCACAAAAGGCCATGCATCTTGGAGTGCGTACGACGGTGAACCCGCCAGAATGTTTGTGGCCGCGAGCCGTGCCAGGGTTTAAACTCAATCCGCATCTGTCATACCAGTAGGCTTACATCTGTCAGCAAAGTGATGTGTTCTGGAGATGACCGCGGCAGCATGCTTGGGTAAAGTCTTCATGATTTCAAGCTGAATACCGAGAACAAACAGGAAAGTAAGAACTACAGCGCAGACTGAAACATTCATTCAGGGGATGCTGTGATGTTAAAATCTTATTTTGAATCGATGTTCCCTTATAGAATCGCTGATCCCAGCGGCCTACGAATGTATCGATTCACTTGTCGTCGTTGCCATCCCTAGGAATATCTTGTTAGCTGTCTAGTTACAGGTTCCGAAATTAATTCTCGTTCAGCAACCGAGTGAGCACTGATTCGAAACTTAAAAATATGAGCCGCACCGGGACTCGAAACCTGGGAGCTTGGAAGTTAGGAGACAGGCACTGGCAAGAGTAAAACTGTGAGTAGTACGTTGATACCTCAGTCGCCAAAACAATTGTCCGAGCAAAACAAAGATTCTAGGTT
The DNA here is from genome assembly GCF_021461385.2 of Schistocerca piceifrons. Classification (NCBI taxonomy): domain Eukaryota; kingdom Metazoa; phylum Arthropoda; class Insecta; order Orthoptera; family Acrididae; genus Schistocerca; species Schistocerca piceifrons. Next base: position 237,588,159 of record NC_060143.1, read on the forward strand.
CGAGTTCCGGTCCGGCACTCAGTTTTAATCTGCTAGGAAGTTTCTAATGTCAGTTTGATTCTGCAGTAGAAATCTGCTGCTTTGTTTGTAATTTTGTACTAGTCTAGCACTGGAGGATTACGTGTAGCCAGTGGTGGCACAGAAAGGAATTTGTGTTTATAACGTCGCTGTCATTTGCGTCATTTAAGCAGTGTTTATTCGAGATAATCGAACTTTTGTTTTGAAAGAGCTGTGTGCATCCTTGTAAAAATGTCTTACGGGAAAACGCAAACGTGCAACGTTTAATGATAGCTTATACTGATCCCAACCTACTTAAGCTCCAATCTAATAACTTAGGCATTAGAAAGTAGCGTAGTGTGGCTACTTTTAGCTCTTGACCAGATGATACGGTGAGTTCCGTTTGCACGCAGAACCAGCCAGCACCAGCGGGATGTTGTCCGCTGCGCCGTATTCTTGTCTGGGACCAATGAGCAGCTCTGCCTACGGTCTCTAGTTACGTTGTCTTGCGTAGCATAGCCGTCGCCCAGGCCTTTTGCGCCTTTTAAATATACGCTGCGCGGTCGACGCGCGCCATTGTACTCTTATAAAACTCTCACTGATGGGACAAAAACGAGTTTATTCTATCCATTTTGGTTGGAGAATATCGCAGCTGTTTTCGAAGATTACACTGTAGGAAGTACTCCTATGTAAAGTAGGGCTTTTCAGGAGACGCAAATGTAAAACTTCCAAGAAGTCAACGCTACTACTATCTGACGATGGGCTCAGGCCCGAAACTAGCCATGGTATAAAAAAATCATTTCAAGAAAACTTGTGGCTCGTTGCAATATTTCCTACTGTGTAAAAAACGTGATTACTTCCGAACGAGTACTAAATCTCTTAGTATTGTTTTCCGCTACATCTTTTCGCCAGAAATAATCGTTAATCTTGATCTACATGATTTTGCACGCTTCTGTAACACTGTCGGGCATTTTCTTTCCTTTTTCATGTTCCGCGGAATTTATACGCTAAAACACCGATCGCATTAGTAATTTTAACTGTGTCAAAAGTACAGTATTTTTAACAAAAAAGTTGCTTTGTCTTTCTATTAAGCGGCGATTGCAAAAACCTGAAGCTGCAGTTTCATTTGCTGTTAATTTTATGTTTTTACACTTTGTATAGTACAATGTAAATGAAGATCGGCTGCATCTTCGCAGCTAATTGAAAACGGGTCGGTTAGAACCACATACCTGTACTTTTCTTAGCTTTTTCTCATCTTGGTTTCTTGTAAGGTACGGACGCCAGTCTACAGAAAGAGCTTCGTAACATGACATTTGGGGCATTCACGACATATTAACTGCTTACGTGGTTTTACGGTTTACTGTCAGATGTTCTGTACAGTAATTGCGCAGTGTTTCTGCAAGGAAGCCGATCGTCGTCTTCAGATGCCGCTTCGACTGTAGAGCTGGGTCGCCGGTACAGCTTACGTGATAGCTACCCTAGAATTTTTTTTATTATCTCAGATTTGTGATGGTTAGAAGATTCGAGATAAGAATTGTTACAGTTCAGATCTTGGCTCTCGTATAGCCAATAGTTGTCACTTGTAACACCTAACTCATTAGTCGTTTGATAGGATGATACTTGTATGATCCAAATCAGTGTGATGCATTTCGCCAGAACAATATAGTAGCGAATTAACAGATCGGTCTGTTGCAAGCACAAAACAATGGCATTTAGTTTTCTTCTACATCGGGCTTGTTGGATTGGTTCGATTGGACGACGTGAAATCGCCAGTGGTCTTACTGAAAAAGCAATACGCCAGAGATGACACACCAAATCTGTGTAGCATGTAGTGTTGTATGTAAACCAGACGATCGAATGTCCTTTCAGTCGACAACACGTAATCTCTTGCTACGAAATGTTAATGTGCGACGTCGTTCTTTTATATTCACTTCTTAGCGCGTCAATACAAATAGATTGGTGCCGTCCTGCTATAGCTTCTTTCCGAAGCAAAAGCTGAACTTGAAACAATGGTCAGGCAAACTAGTATTAAAACATTGTGGTAATTTATGGTAGGTAGATATTCTGAGGTTCTCTTAAACCATTAATTCCTAGTGGAAGAATACTGTACGCCCATTCAGAATGCTTCACGCCTTTGCCCTAAGAATGAGGCTATGTACAACGAACCCAGATAATTTTTGGACCTTTGAAGTTACCCACATGTGGGGCCTCTCGGCTCAGTATTGAGTTTCCAAATTACCTGTCATCGGTGCGATTGGCGTCTTTGCGTAATTCTGGGAATACGTTGTTTCTCTCCTGGATACTATGTGGCTGATTCAGAAACGTTCTTTAAGAGTACTCATCTTCAGATTTTGACTGTTCGTCATCCGCACATGGTTCGCGCATCGCAACTCACTACTTTACATATTGGGTTTGGCTATCGACGTCTTGAGCCGCGTAGCTCTTAGCTTTCGCTTGCCTCCGTGGAGGGACGGAAAGTGGTGAACCCGAAGCCTCTCTGTCAATATTTTCGTTGCCTCCATTCACTCCTGACAGCCTATCCACTCGTTTAAAGGACTCTTATCCCCCATACGAAACGATTCGCGCGTGCACCGCGTAACTCTTGCTGGCATTTGACGGCATGTTTCACGTAGCTCTACCCAGGTTCAGTGTTTTCTATGTTGTTTCATTTGCAAAATCGGAATACACACTTCTAATGTGATGTTGACAAAATAATATTAGGGATTTCTGTACAGGCGTGGAAATGTGTTGTACAAAATGTTACAGCGGGATCTATTGATTTTAAGTATTCCTGTAAGCGACTGGAAGAATGTACAAACAGTAAAATTCTGGCAAACGTACGTCGATGTATGACCAGGAACGTATGTTGAAATGTCACCGGTTTCCGCTGCATTAGCCGTGGAAGGTAGCATGTTCGCTCTCCTAGTCAGAAAATTACCGTGCCAATTTATGCAGGCGTTGAGATGCAAGGAAATGAGCAGCACTCAAAATTTCTATCCTGTCAACCTGTTTAATGACTTCCACAGCGTTCATAAGCACCGTCAGGTCTAACGTTCGCAGGCGGTTTCTTTGCACCTTGTGGTGCAATTGTTAAGACACGGGGCTCGGGTTTGGGAAGACGGCGGTTCATATCCCCAGTACGGCCACCCACATTTAAGGTTTTCGCTCATTAAGGCAAATGCCGGGGTAAATCCTTCGAAAAGGATTAGGCCGATTCCCTTTCCCCACCTCTGTCTAATTCGATCTTGTGCTCCTTGTCGCCATGGGGGCATTTATGTCTAATCTTTCTTCCTTCATTGATTTCCTTCCATATCCTTGTGTCCCTCATCTCTAACGATACTCAAGCATACAGAACTCACAGTACGATTTAACATGATTTGTGTTACATACACGATTCAAAGTATGAGAAGGCATAATGACAAGATCGACCACAGGATAGAGATAGTGTGAAGGTTAAACATCTGAGATGCAGAGGATTGGAAGATGTGAAACCTCATGAAAGGAGTATTAAAATAAAAGTGTAATAAATCAGGTTCTTGGTTTGCAGCCCGAAATATTCGATTGACGAACGTCAGAGCTCGTCCAGTTAGCACGGAGGCGCAGAGACATCTGTTCACTACACTTAAAAAATAGTTCAAGTGGCTCTGAGCACTATGGGACTCAACTTCTAAGTTCATCAGTCCCCTAGAACTTAGAACTACTTAAACCTAACTAACCTAAGGACACCACACACATCCATGCCCGAGGCAGGATTCGAACCTGCGACCGTAGCGGTCGCGCGGCTCCAGACTGTAGCGCCTAGAACCGCTCAACCACTACGGCCGGCTAGGTGGAGTTAGATCTACATGATGTGCGCCCCTTTTTTGCGCCGTAACCTCGAATGAATGGGAACTGTACTTGATTCAGTACATTCCATCAGTGGAAAACACTTGAAAACATATGCAGTTCTATTTATTTTAGATCGTGGAACAACAAAGTATGCTCACATAATAGGATGTAGACACTACTTCATTATGAAGTCATACAACAATACGTTTTCTTGGCATGTTAACATTGCGATGAAGGTCCGTAGCTAACAGCTCAGTGCTTCATGGTGAAGCTTAGAAATGCACACTGGCGTACCAAAGACGCTACTGAAAAGCCAGCAGACGGTATTTGAAAACCCCGACATGCCTATATCGGTGAGCTGAAATAAAACACCTTTGAGGAAATAAAACACCTTTGAGTTGACCCAGAAGGACTACGCATCCTCCGAAGCTGCAATAATTTGACGTACAAAACTTCGTCATGTCCTCTTCCGGCGGGGAATTTCAATCTGACATTCTTCTGAGAAACGCGGAGCGTTTGCGTAATGTCGAATGTTGTCATACGGAAATTTTGATACCATTCCGGAGTGGAGTGTCAGGCAGCAGTGTGCGTTATCCTTTTTATAACCACCTGTTGTACGTTGGAATTACATTTGTATTGGACGTTCTACGTCGCAAGGGAACTGGAAAGCCGAAGAAGCATTGCTAGCTACAAAGCCGACTTTTCAATATGCAGGGAAGAGGACTAGAGGAATCTGCCTAAAATTTTGAGGAATTTAGTACTGTGATACAGTACGCTTCGATTAAAGCAACAGCATCTCCTTACTCTATCCAAAGCGTTGTGAAGAGCGTTACGGTCTACCGGAATACCATTAAGCACTGAGAGGAATGAAGAGAATCTACACACACACACACACACACACACACACACACACACACACACACACAAAGTCGCCAGAATCTAAGTAATAATTCATTTCGTGTCACATGTCAGAAGTTGGAAGATTTCTGCGTTCGTGACAGATGAGCCTAGGCTCGGGTCTTGCTGCGATACCAGTCTGTAGCGCTGCCAAATAGTTTTTCATCGCCATTAAATACCGACAAAATCTAGAATTTTTGCAACGGTCCGTTACTCTTAGACACGCGTGATCCGATCGTGCGTAGACCGACGCACCACCTTAATGGCCCCTCTGTTCCATGCGCCAGGTACTGCATCAGTATACAACTAAAATAGATCGTACTTGGACGTGGTAAGTGCTCTCCATAACGGATACACTACATTTTCCCAGAGTTCTGGTAAGAAATCAGTCATCTTTTTCAATTACCTAGTACGATTACAGTCTTTAAATAGTTTATGAAAATTGAGAATTTTACTCTTGGGTAGGTTTCCTTTGGACTGAACATAATCAAGTGTAGCTACGTAACAGACCTGTGTTCATGCGGACAACAAGCGTATTCAGATAACACATGTAAGTGGTCAGGCGGTCACTCTGATTTCAGCATGATCCGTATGACATCCAGTGCTATTATAAAAGGTTCCTCTGGACTACTGCACACACCACACACGCATCACTGTTGATCCTGCCGATTTTCTAATGTCATCTACCTACCCCCTCTCCCCCTCCTCCTCCTACGCCATACTCTCGTCTCCTTTTTTATTCAAATCCAACAAAGGACTTTCTGATCCATGTACTATCCATCAGCTTACAGTCGCAATTACGTCTTTCACTCCAGTCTGTTTCCTGTCCCGTTTGGGGCCGGCCGGTGTGGCGGTTCTAGGCGCTTCAGTCTGGAACCACGCGACCGCTACGGTCGCAGTTTCGAATCCTGCTTGGGACATGGATGTGTGTGATGTCCTTAGGTTAGTTAGGTTTAAGTAGTTCTAAATTCTAGGGGACCGATGACCCCAGATGTTAAGTCCTATAGAGCTCAGAGCCATTTGAACGATTTTGAACCTTTCCATTTGTTTTTCATGTTCGTCCCAACAATTTCCGACATACATCTAACCCTCGCTCACTGAACGACCCGTAGGCTATTAAAAGGTTTTCGCATTAAAAGTCCATGTTTCACTGCCATTACGCAAAAATAATAATGTATACGGATTGTAAACTTAGCTTTTCAGACACACCAGAAGCTTCGTTTTGGAAACGTTGATTAGTTTAACAAAAGAAAGAGGAGAGTAAAAATTGCCTGCAGTGGTTTTTGTATTCATCCAGTGATAGCCTGCTTCAAGTATAAATACTCAAACAGATCAGGTGTTTCTGTGGCTTTGTGGGCAATTTGTATTCTTTCCTTCTTAGTGTGTTGGCTGTACATTTATGTTGATTTTCCTGCTTTCGAACTTGCTGTGCTACGTTATTCCATTCGCCGTTGGATTTGCTCAAAAGACTAATTTCACTAGGAATTCCTTTTTCGTTTTTCCGCTTTAGGATCGGAGACCTCCTTCTAGGACAGCAACGAGTAGTAGCAGAATTTCCTTGTGTCACTCCTCTTTTCCTTTCCTTCTTTAGAATATCACTCATGAGGACGGCGGTTAGAAAGTCCGGCCATCCAAATTGTTTGAGGCAAATGACAGGGTGGTTACTTTTAAAAGAAGCGGCCAATTCCTTTCCCCAGCCCTTCACGTCTTTTAGGGCAGTATTACCCTGTAAAGTATTGGATTAGTGCATAAGTTCATAGCGTTTTTTTCGTAATTTTAATAAGCGCAACAGATATACATAACAGAGACTTTAGTCATTAATAATATATTCTCCTTCATTACGTACAACAGACTACCAACGCTGGGGTAACTTTTCGATTTCGCGACTGTAGAAATCATGTGGTTTAGAGGCGAAGAACTCGTAGAGCCATCTTCGGAGCGCACTTTCGACCGGAAAGGAATTTACTTGAAGTCTTTTTAAGAGAGAGCGGAAAACGTGAAAATCGAAGGGTGCAAATCAGGTAATTAAGATGGTACTTTCCTCAAACTAGCAGAATGCGGGCAGGTGTTGTCGTGGAGTGGTATCACTTTACGCATCCTTCTTGGTCGTTTTTCTTGTATTGCGTCTTCAAGACGTCACAGTTGTTTGACAATAAATGTCAGCAGCGATGGTTACACCTTGGGGAAGCAGTTCGTAGTAGACCACACCGTCGCTATTCCACCAGACGCGTAGCAGTATCTTTAGTGAATGCACGCAGGTCCCGAGTTCGAGTCTCGGTCCGGCACACAGTTTTAATCTGCCATGAAGTTTCATATCAGCGCACACTCCACTGCAGAGTGAAAATCTCATTCTGGATTATTAAAGAAGACTTGAAGCTCTACGCTTACAAATGTGCTGTTGTGCATGAGTTAATCCTGCAGATGCCTGGTTCAGCATGTCAGCGTAAATGAACTCACAGAAAATGCGCCCCTATGCATCAGAATATTTCCCGGGTCAGCTTTACTTTACACAACCTATACCAGGTGTTTCTCCTATGGGTCGTCAGGCGCATTTTCTCTTATGCTTCGACAGATATTTACAATTTCGTTCCTGTAATATGTAGCTGAAGTCAGCACAAATACTGATAATGGTGTCTTTCATACGACGCCCAGCTTCGACGGAAGGCGTCCATTTGTTTCCCATCACAAACAGATATATTTTTCAATCGGAATTTTTCGTGCCGGTTGAACAGAGCGACCCCATATTAGCCTTGTGCGTTATTCATTTTATCAATATGTTTTGACAAGAAGAGTAAAAGACCAAGAGTAAGTAGTGCTCCAGCAGCTACTGAGCAGCGCCTCTGCATGGCGGTAGCACTCAGTACGGGCTGCCTCTGTTGCAGTAGTGGTTATTCTTTGTCTTCTGCTGTCCCTCTTAATAGATGTCTATAAAGCGAATGTTGCACTAGACTAGCATTGCTCTGTCGAATGGACACGTAAAATTTCCACCTTAAAAATACTTTTGTTTGTAACGGGAAACAGATGGACGCTTTCTGTCGGCGCTGGGCTTGCTTGAAAGACGTGTGGAGCAAGATTGGTTTCGGCTGACTCCAGCTACGCGTTGGACGAATTGCAATTGGCCGAAAATCCAGACAAAATGCACCCGTCGACTCATCTGATAGACATTCTGTGTTAAGCTAATGTGATTGTCGTGCGGAACGGTTCCGGCGTTTGAGACGGAGGACTTACTGCTCGAGAGCTGTGAGGGGCTCTGGGATTGAAGGCGTCGGCGCGCCGGGATGTGGGCAGCGGAGACGCCGGCCGGCGTCCGGGCAGCCGTTGGGCGGAGGAAGTCCTCCCCAGGAGGGCACGCTTCGCTGGGCGCCCACCCTCGCAGGGCCCTCCTGCGTCTCCCCAAGAACTGCTCCCACGCCGCGCTGCCCTCCGCGTCTTGTCCAAGCCGGTATTCCGTCCTTCACTAAATAAGATCGCCCGCCCGGCAGAAGGTACAGGGTGATTCAAAAAGGAAGAACAGAAATCAATTATTTACGCTACCGGACATTAAAATTGCTACACCAAGAAGAAATGAATATGATAAACGGGTATTCATTGGACAAATATATTATAATAGAACTGACACGTGATTAAATTTTCACGCAATTTGGATGCATAGATCCTGAGAAATCAGTACCCAGAACAACCAGCTCTGGCCGTCTTGATACGACTGGGCATTGAGTCAAACAGAGCTTGGATGGCGTGTACAGGTACAGCTGCCCATGCAGCTTCAACATGATACCACAGTTCATCAAGAGTAGTGACTGGCGTATTGTGACGAGCCAGTTGCTCGGGCACCATGGACCAGACGTTTTCAATTGGTGAGAGATCTGGAGAATGTGCTGGCCAGGGCAGCAGTCGAACATTTTCTGTATCCAGAAAGGCCCGTACAGGACCTGCAACATGCGGTCGTGCATTATCCTGCTGAAATGTAGGGTTTCGCAGGGATCGAATGAAGGGTAGAGCCACGGGTCGTAACACATCTGAAATGTAACGTCCACTGTTCAAAGTGCCGTCAATGCGAACAAGAGGAGTCCGAGACGTGTAACCAATGGCGCCCCATACCATCACGCTGGGTGATACGCCAGTATGTCGGTGTCACCAAACACGGATGCGACCATCATGATGCTGTAAACAGAACCTGGATTCATCCAAAAAAATGACGTTTTGTCATTCGTGCACCCAGGTTCGTCGTTGAGTACACCATCGCAGGCGCTCCTGTCTGTGATGCAGCGTCAAGGGTAGCCGCAGCCATGGTCTCCGAGCTGATAGTCCATGCTTCTGCAAACGTCGTCGAACTGTTCGTGCAGATAGTTGTTTTGCAAACGTCACCATCTGTTATCTCAGGGATCGAGACGTGGTTGCACGATCCGTTACAGCCATGCGGATAAGATGCCTGTCATTTCGACTGCTAGTGATACGAGGCCGCTGGGATCCAGCACGGCGTTCCGTATTACCCTCCTCAGCCCACCGATTCCATATCCTGCTAACAGTCATTGGATCTCGACCAACGCGAGTAGCAATGTCGCGATACGATAAACCGCAATCGCGATAGGCTACAGTCCGACCTTTATCAAAGTCGGAAACGTGATGGTACGCATTTCTCCTCCGTACACGAGGCATCACAACATCGTTTCACCAGGCAACGCCGGTCAACTGCTGTTTGTGTATGAGAAATCGGTTGGAAACTTTGTTCATGTCAGCACGTTGTAGGTGTCGCCACAGGCGCCAACCTTGTGTGGATGCTCTGAAAAGCTAATCATTTGCATATCACAGCATCTTCTTCCTGTCGGTTAAATTTCTCATCTGTAGCACGTCATCTTCGTGCTGTAGCAATTTTAATGGCCAGTAGTGTAATTACAGCCCGCACTGGATCTCTGTGTGTAGCTACACTTTAATTGTAACCACCCGGTAGCAGGAAATAAGAATGGAAGATGAAGATTTTTGGTAATGTTCCGGGAGAGCACAGTGCATTTATAAAGGGAATCGCATACAACACGCAAATGCGACCGGTTATTGCAGCGTTTGCAGTCATCAAATGGGCTTGATACCAGGAATGGAATGCATTCAGAGAAGCCCTGCGGAAGTCGTAGAAGACTGGTATAGCTCGCACCAAAATGTAATATAGACGATCATGGGTTCTAAATTCGGTTATTTAGTCGAAAGACGGAAGATGAAAGATATAGACATAGGCATAGTCATAATATCTCTTACAATACAATGGAAAAGGACAAAAATATAGTTTACTCTGATACTAAGTGTTCTCCGTCACGCTCTGTACGCGTAAAGAGGCTCCTTAGGAGTATCACTGCCAAGGTGGGAAAGAAATCCAGTGTGCACTCTGCATGCATACCGGGAGGAGGTGTTCCAGATGTGGAAAGGGTGCTTCCGGATGTTATGAAGAGCACATATGTTAGTACTAACGATCTGCGACATGCAGGTTGCAGATTTCTCGAGATGCCCCACTGGGTGGTGGGGTTTCGGGTTCCGTTTAATAGGTTAGGTGCCCACTACACGGAGGAGGCCATCTACACGCGTAGCGGGGGCTGTGTGAAAAGGACTGGACGGTTTCTTAGGTTAGTCTCGGGAAAATGCAGAAACGGTTTCACTCTCGAAGACTGCTGGACGAACGCGGGAAGAGAATAGGCATACCGATAATCAATATTGTAGTTGTAAATTTTCGTAATTGTGTTGGCAGGGAACCAGAGCTCCAAACGCCAATAGAAAGCACTGAAGCTCATATTGTTATAGGTGCCGAATGGTGGCGAAAGCCGGAGATAAGATCAGCCGAAATTTTTACAAGAGAGCGTAACGGTGTTCAAAGGATAGATTAAATACATTTGATGGCGGCGTCTTTGTTGCGGGTAGAAGTAGTTTATCTAATAGCGAAGTTTACGTAGATAGTTCCTATGAGTTAGTATGGGTAGAGGTTATACCTGACAACCGAAATAAATTAATAATTGGTACCTTTTACCGATCTCCCGACTAAGATGATTCAGTTGCTGAACAGTTCAAAGAAATCATGAACAGCATGTCAAATAGGTACCCCACCCATAGAATTATAGTTGGTGAGGACTTCTATCTAACCTCGACATGTTAGCGGTGATACGTATTCAGAGCCGGTGACAGGTATAAAACATCTTTAGAAACTGTGCTAAATGCTTTCTCCAAAAATTATTTAGAGCCGCTAGTTCAGGAGCCCAATCAAAATGTAAAAGGTTCTGAAACATGCTTGACCTCTTCGTTAACAAATTATCATGAGCAATTAGGGAGCATCATGAGGAATACAGGGATTAGTGACTATAGGATCGTTGTAGCGAGACTGACTACGGGCAACATCGAAATGGACGAAAGTAAACGGAAAATGTATCTATTAAAAAAAAAAAAATTCGCTTGACGCCTTCCTGAGAGACAGTCTCAGGTCCATTCCGACTATGTAAATGTAGACTAGATGTGGCTTAAAGTCAGAGAAATAGTATCTGAGACAATTGAGAGATTTATACCGAAAATATTAAAACAGCTCAGAACCTCGCTGCAGAAGCATGCTAAATTTAAAAGAACGCAAAATCTCCAAGATTGGTGCGGTTTTACTGAAGCTCAAAACTTCAGTGCGAGATGATTTTAGTCGTTTCCACAGCGAAACTCTGTCTCGGAATCTGACAGAAAATCCAAAGAGATTGTGGTCGCTTATAAAGCACGACAGTGGCAAGACATTATCAATACCGTCACTGCGGCGCCAATGGTAATATTACCGATGACAGGGCCACTAAAGTGGAGTTATTAAACACAGTTCTCTGAAATAGCTTTACCAAAGAAGACGAAATAAATATTCGGGAAGTCGAATGAACAACAACTGCCAGCTTATCATAGAAGCACAAATCCTCGATGTAGTGAAGCAGTTTAAAGCACTTAATAAAGGCAAATCTTCCGGTCAGATAGCATACTAACTACGTTCCTTTCAGTGTATGCTGACGCAACAGCCCATACTTAGCAATCATATATAACCTCACGCTCGACGAAAGATCCGTACCGAAAGACTGGAAAGTTGCGCAGGTCACACAGTTGCTCAAGAAAGGAAGCATGAATACCAGCAAAATTACAGGCCCTTATCACTGACGTAGATTTGCAGGAGGATTTTGGAACATGTACTGTGTTCGAACATTATGAATTACCTCGAAGGTAACGGTCCATTTAACACGTAACAGGGGCTGAGAAAAATGTCCTCGTGAAACAGTAATGAGTGCTGAATGCTATCGACGGGGGATCTCAAATTAATTCGATATTTCTAGACTTCTAATGCAGTTGCGTGCCTATGTAGTATCGCCTTAGTCTGCGACTGGATTTGTTATTTCCTGTCGGAAGCGTAACACTATGTAGTAATCGACGGAAAATCATCGACCAAACAGAAGTGATATCGGTACAGGACACGAATGCATAGGGCGCAATATTTCAAAGAGAATGACGTCGAAAGGGAGAGCATGAATCCAAAACCATTATGTAAGCAATACTTCCGCGAATGTAAGCATCCTAAAGCGCACTCTGACAGCTCTTGCAGAAATTGACGAACCTAAACCAAGTGTGGGTGTGGTTTTCATTGCTGGATGATATGGGTAGCTAATGGAGAAGGATCCCCATCGGGTACACTTGGCATGTCCAGCATGACGCAAGGGAGTGTGGTTCTCAAAACAGGACTCGCATCAATTTCTTTATATAATTTCTGTATGGCCTGCTACATACGATGGAAGTATTAGTGATAAATGGCAGCAGCCGTCAGTTCCTGTGTTTATCTTTCCGTTAATCTTTTTTCTAATGGAAACATCAATCTAATGGACATATCATAAAGAAGTCTATAAAATTGTTTCAGTCACAGGGGCTAGGTAAGTCTGATGAACATCGGCAGTTTCAGCTTCTAGGAGCATCTTCAAATCTTTGCGAATTTGATATAACGCAAAAGAGTCACACACAATATACTCCGCAGTGTCCTGTTCCAATAGAGGCAGGCGTACACGTCGTGGAATATTACGACGACTTGGTTGTAACCAGCTCTCTCAAAGATTAGATAGTGTCCGCTAGAAAATAAAACCTGTAATGTTGATTAGAATTTTATTTCAGCTGAAATATTCAACTTATTACCAGTTCCTGCGTCGATATCTCTTCAACAGTATCTGCCCTTAATGAAAGAAACAGATGGTACATCCGGCTGCGATTCTTCCGTTCTTCTAAAGTATAACAATTTCCTTATTTAACGGTACTAGTTAGCTCAGGAAAAGACTAGTACAAATAGGCAGCAAGAGCAATCATGTTTATAAAAATTTGACACGTTGCATAGGATGCAGTATTTCAAACAGAATGATGTTGAAAGGGCGAGGCTGAATCCAAAACCATGATTCGCAGTTTCGCAAAAATAGGGAAATAAAGTTTTATTGGCCGCGCGGGATTAGCCGAGCGGTCTGAGGCGCTGCAGTCATGGACTGTGCGGCTGATCCCGGCGGAGGTTCGAGTCCTCCCTCGGGCATGGGTGTGTGTGTGTTTGTCCTTCGGATAATTTAGGTTAAGTAGTGTGTAAGCTTAGGGACTGATGACCTTAGCAGTTAAGTCCCATAAGATTTCACATACATTTGAACATTTGAAGTTTTATTGAGGCAGAAATTCGATGCCGCATCATAGTTCTCCCGTTCGATTTTTTCATCGGCATCAGCACTGCATTAAGGCACTGGACCCACATTCAGGAGGACGCCGGTTCAAATCCCGATCCAACCAGTTCATCATGGTTTCACTGCATCGTTTAGGATAGTGCTTTTGAAGAGGACATGGAGGACATGGCCGATTTGCTTTCCCAATCGGAGCTTGTGCTCCGTGTGTAATGACTTCGTCGTCGACCTATAGACGCTAATATCCTTATCTTCGAGCTCCTTTCCGGATTATTTTTCCAGTTATGTCATGTCCAACATTTTCATGTGAAACACTGTTGTAGTCCTTCACAAGAGATCTCGAATGTTGTGAAAGCTTAATGCCTCAATGAAACGAAACCAGCTCTTTCTTAACTCCGGTATCTAAAAAGCGAGAAGTATAAAACAGTTTAACGCCTCTCTCTCTGCGCCTTTTTGTGACGTACTATGCCTTGCGTTGCCTAAACGCTATTTAGATGTGTTTGGCCTGTTCGTGAGGTACTAGGGTTCACTTTACCGCAACAATGGAATGAAGATTATATTACTTTGTGGCACAACTGCTAACGTTATGGATAATTTTTTTCCAGGTTTCTGGCCGCGTCAGGTCCTTTGTCCGTGGTAGGATTTGACAAAAGTCAGGATTTGCTAAGTTTGGTGCCACAAGGTAATATGTATATCATTATATTTGAGGTTAGACACTGTGTTTGTCCCATACTTAGACCTAATGTGATTCTGTCATCAACGAAGCGTCGAGATCAGAATGTGCAATAACTTTCTGTCTCTAATGTATGAGTTTGAAAGTTGCCCCTTACTGCTGTTGTGACATCGTTTCTTTTGGGGGTGTTAACGACGTGCTGTTTGCGCGCACGAGATATGGGGGATGTCATCAGTTTTTCTTTCTGTTACCCAGTTAAAGTACCAACTCCCGATGCAGGTTCCAAATAATATCCAGATATGGGATTTCCTAATGGGAATATCGTTTTCCGCACATAAAGAGCTAAGTCAGCAACGCTTTTCTCTTGCATGGTATTTATTATCTTCAATGTTTCAGTAGCCAGTATGTGTATTATTTGCACCACAGGTTGTAATGAGCATGGCAGCTCAAAATGTAGTTTTTAACGTTTTATTATTTTTGTGAATTAAGTAATTCCGTTAAAGTTCTGTATTTTGCAAATAAGTTAGATATTTTATATTGAAATTTTCCTGGGGCTGTAATGCAGAATTCTACAAAGAGTCTAACAAAAATACTTACACAAGACTTTGAGCGGGACCGCTTTTGGGCGTTTATTATCTCTTAAAATAAATTTATAAAATATCTTTTCCTAAAACATATTTTACAAAATCTTTGAGGGTGCAGTGATGTACTTTTACGACATGTTTTATAAAAGTTTGAGTGCTTTTATAAAAGATTTGTCAGATGAAATGTGACGTAAAGACATACCGACCCGTTGTATAAATGTAAAATACAAAAGATTCTTTGATCGGAATTAAAGGCTTGAATTCTATATGATTTGTGAACACCTGTTAACAATGTAATAAGGCGTTAGTGTTGCACGAATAGGGTGCTTTATGCTGAGAGGCTGTTGGGATATATGTTGAGATATTTATTTTTCACCGCATTCGATGTCATTAGCACCTCTCTATTGTAACAATTGGCAGAGTCCTTAACTTCCTGAATGACGTCACTGTGACGTAACACGGTTGTCTGTTTGACATGTGAGAAGTAAGCTGAGAAAGAAAATTGATATATGCATTTCACATAAACATTTACTTTTCCTTCAACCATATATGGTTCAGCACATTATTTACCGTCTGTAAAGGTACTACTACAGTGGCACTCACCTGAAGATGGCCAGAAGACTGCGCCGAAATATCGTGGTAGGACGTTACTGATATCCGGCAGTTCTCCCGTGTTTTTATGGAACAATCAGTACGCCGAGAAAGCTTTAAACATCACTTCATTAACTCATTTTACTGTCTTACATAAAACAAGCTGTGAAGCTCTCACTAAATATTCACTTTTATGGTTTACCATAGTTTTTGTCACTTTTTGCAAATTTATACGTCACGTTAATGTATCAGAGAGCACGTTAACCATTTTGTGGTGTTTTTTCTATGATGAACGTTGTATAACGTGTTTAATAAACATTTCAATGGTTTCTGCAAAAATGGAACTAAGGCAGTGGCCCCAATGTTCTGAGTTGAATATTAACCAAAATTCATAAAAATTAAATCATACTGTCTGGTCTCTACATCTACATCTACATCTACATCTATACTCCGCGAGCCACCTTACGGTGTGTGGCGGAGGGTACTTATTGTACCACTATCTGATCCCCCCTTCCCTGTTCCATTCACGAATTGTGCGTGGGAAGAACGACTGCTTGTAAGTCTCCGTATTTGCTCTAATTTCTCGGATCTTTTCGTTGTGATCATTACGCGAGATATATGTGGGCGGTAGTAATATGTTGCCCATCTCTTCCCGGAATGTGCTCTCTCGTAATTTCGATAATAAACCTCTCCGTATTGCGTAACGCCTTTCTTGAAGTGTCCGCCACTGGAGCTTGTTCAGCATCTCCGTAACGCTCTCGCGCTGACTAAATGTCCCCATGACGAATCGCGCTACTTTTCGCTGGATCATGTCTATCTCTTCTATTAATCCAACCTGGTAAGGGTCCCATACTGATGAGCAATACTCAAGAATCGGACGAACAAGCGTTTTGTAAGCTACTTCTTTCGTCGATGAGTCACATTTTCTTAGAATTCTTCCTATGAATCTCAACCTGGCGCCTGCTTTTCCCACTATTTGTTTTATGTGATCATTCCACTTCAGATCGCTCCGGATAGTAACTCCTAAGTATTTTACGGTCGTTACCGCTTCCAATGATTTACCACCTATCGTACTGGAATGGATTTCTGCCCCTATGTATGCGCATTATATTACATTTATCTACGTTTAGGGAAAGCTGCCAGCTGTCGCACCATGCATTAATCCTCTGCAGGTCTTCCTGGAGTACGTACGAGTCTTCTGATGTTGCTACTTTCTTGTAGACAACCGTGTCATCTGCAAATAGCCTCACGGAGCTACCGATGTTGTCAACTAAGTCATTTATGTATATTGTAAACAATAAAGGTCCTATCACGCTTCCTTGCGGTACTCCCGAAATTACCTCTACATCTGCAGATTTTGAACCGTTAAGAATGACATGTTGTGTTCTTTCTTCTAGGAAATCCTGAATCCAATCACAAACCTGGTCCGATATTCCGTAAGCTCGTATTTTTTTCACTAAACGTAAGTGCGGAACCGTATCAAATGCCTTCCTGAAGTCCAGGAATACGGCATCAATCTGCTCGCCAGTGTCTACGGCACTGTGAATTTCTTGGGCAAATAGAGCGAGCTGAGTTTCACATGATCTCTGTTTGCGGAATCCATGTTGGTTATGATGAAGGAGATTTGTATTATCTAAGAACGTCATAATACGAGAACACAAAACATGTTCCATTATTCTACAACAGATTGACGTAAGCGAAATAGGCCTATAATTATTCGCATCTGATTTATGACCCTTCTTGAAAATGGGAACGACCTGCGCTTTCTTCCAGTCGCTAGGTACTTTACGCTCTTCCAGCGATCTACGATAAATTGCTGATAGAAAGGGGGCAAGTTCTTTAGCATAATCACTGTAGAATCTTAAGGGTATCTCGTCTGGTCCGGATGCTTTTCCGCTACTAAGTGATAGCAGTTGTTTTTCAATTCCGATATCGTTTATTTCAATATTTTCCATTTTGGCGTCCGTGCGACGGCTGAAGTCAGGGACCGTGTTACGATTTTCCGCAGTGAAACAGTCTCTGATTCCAACAACATACCTGTTTTGTCCCTGTGCATCTCTCTAGAAAGGGAATGGGACTAGGTTGAAAAAGGCAGCATTATATCGCGAAACACTGGAGCGAACTAGCGTACGTATGTAACAGTTCTACGGCTTCCACAATATATCTTCATATGCATATAGCCACTGTGGAAGCACGCAGTGATTTTTCCTTCGCTGCATACGAAAATAGAACAGGATGTAGTGGCGATCTCCAGTCTGAAGACTGTTTTGATGCAGTTCCGGACGCTAATCTATTTTTAAAAATAATTCTTAGCTTTCACGTTTACGATTAACTTACTGCTGCTGGATTGGGTAGGGTAGGGTAGGGTAGGGTAGGGTAGGTGGCGGGGTTGCCTTCCGCCACAAGTTTCTATCGCAGTAAGTAACCACCGCAGCATTACCCTTATCTTGTGTGAGGGCACAGAAAACTTAAAGTAGGAAGACATTAAATGTTCTCCGGTCCAGCCGGCAGCAGCGAAGGCAACATTTGCAGTGTCATTTCGTGGCGCAGTGTGGCTGATTCAGTTTCGGGAAAAAGGAAATAACTCCGGATCCGAGTCGCAGTGTCTTCCCGTCCGCTCTGACGCAGTGTGCGGTTGCACGTCACACTCACGCCAGGCACCAGCGGAATCCGTGTGGGAGGAGATGAAGCCTGTGACTTGGGCTGAATTTCTTGAGAGAGGTAGTCGCATCCCAGGCAGGATTTTCCCATTTCCCATCAACAGCGTTACGATTATGATTGCTGTGTATTATACTCTGCTGATGCAGTTTGATCATACGTTTATGTAAACTTAACAGCGGGAAGATGCTCTGTGGGGCATAGATGCTACGAATGGGACCGATTCCCCAAATCCCTTTTCTCTTACTGGTAGTGACTGCTGCCAATACTTGAACTATAAAACTCATCTCTTATAGTTTTTGGCGTTTGGCTCCTTCTTAATAACAGAGATGCATTTGTAAACATACAAGGACGGTAAACAAAAATGGTACTGAAACTTCTAGTTTATAACATCATTCCGTCCTGAGTAAACTTGCCAGTGGTTAATCTAGAGTGATTTTCGCTGGATATGACAGGGGACAGTAGCAGTAGTTTTATTGTGCAGACCGCTCCTTCCGCTGCAGCGAGCCTTGCGTCTGCATTGTCTTCCCTATAGTTCGCGACCACTGTCGAAATGAGACGTACGTAACTGAAGCACAGTGTTAGTATTCCTGATGAACGTGCAATGTCTTACGAAGACACCAGATCACTGTGCGCTTCCTACACACCGTTTGTATATTATTTTAAAAATCTGAAAGCGAAATTTATCTTTTAGTGAATGAAATAATAGATGTTTTTGTTCTTCTTAAGTTAGTCATGTAGGACTGTCTGGCCGTGCGGTCTAGGCGCCTTGCCACGGTTCGCGCAGCTCTCCCCGTCAGAGGTTCGAGTCCTCCCTCGGGCATGGGTGTGTGTGTGTGTGTGTGTGTGTGTGTGTGTGTGTGTGTGTGTGTGTGTGTGTGTGTGTGTTGTCCGTAGCGTTAGTTAGTTTCAGTTAGATTAAGTAGTGTGTAAGCTTAGGGACCGATGACCTCAGCAGTTTGGTCCCAGAAGCTCTTACCACAAATATCCTACAACTGTCTAAATGCTATTGCCTTCACCATTTGATTATTTTATTTCCTTCTGGATACACTACTGCAATTTCGGCTCTTTGATCACTTTCAAGTGATTCATTATTGCCTTTTGTAATTACTTACATTGCATTCCGCAGTCAGAGTTAAGAACGTCATATTCATTGGGTCATACTGGGATCATCATGTTAATGCTATTTGCATGGTACGAAAATATAATGTAGATTGTCAGCAGTTTTACAGTAGGACCAAAAACAATTCTTAGGCCGTTTCGTAAGTCCTCTCTTTGTAAAAGTAATGTCGAGATCTTATATCTGATCAGAGAAGTAGGACCTGCTAGTGCAGTAAGGTGTTCAATTTGCTTTCGTTGTTTCCCTGTGTTGCCAAAGTTATGATTACGTAATCCCGCTCGTGGTGCCGTGTCTGTGTATGACGGAGAAAATGGATGAAGTACTTTGGAAATCCTGTCGAAACTGTTTTCCTTTGTTCTCCTCGGACGTCTCTCCTTATCACTTTGCGGCGGCGTAACTCACAGCAGGTACGGTCTCTCATTAGACTAGATAAGCGTAGAGTTTACAGGCTGGAAATTGGTCTCCGTGTCTAAGCATTCATTTCTTCCCAGAACTGCTTTACCAGCGGACGTCCAAGATATGTTCACCAACTTCGCTTGGTGTAATCTTCCAGGTATCCACCGCTTTCTTTTGCAAAACATCTTTCCACGCTTCAGAATAATTGGCTCGTCCTGTTTAGTTCGTTAACTATGGTATCTGAAGTAAAGTAGAACCCATCTCAATTGATTTGTAAGTACGAGATGCATTTGTTGTTTTCGACAGTATATGTGCTCCATGCATCGAGAACATTCTACAATTCAGAGGAACACGTTGATTTCATAGCCGACGTCCTCTGAAAAGGTGGTTTTGTAGGCGTTACTCGTAGTAGTCAAATTGGCGTAATTTATCGGGCGACCAAGTGGTATTGTATACACGATGTACCTGTGATTGGCGCATATACAGGATGCAACGACGACTTGTACAGAAGAAATACGGTGCCTCGGCCCAAGCCCAGAAACTTTATTTCCTTGTTAAAATACATTTTCTGCAACTTTTCACTGTACATTTATTATGGAAAACAGACAGCAACAGAACGGACCACGATGCCACATGAGGCTTTCTTAAATGCAGTTTCCAAAATTCCCACTGCCAGTACTGATATATTCATCAGCCCGCCATCGCACTGAATAACGAATCACTGTCGTATCTCTGGAATATTGCGTCTGATTACGCAGCCTTCCACAACACGAACACGAAGAGTCTGTAATGATCTTTTAAACAGTTGATGATAAGCGTAAATAAGTCAAAGCAGTGAATTGATTGTCAACATAACCTGCTCTCAAATGGAACACAGCCGGCCGGTGTGGCCGTGCGGTTCTAGGCGCTTCAGCCTGGAACCGTGTGACCGCTACGGTCGCAGGTTCGAATCCTGCCTCGGGCATGGATGTGTGTGATGACCTTAGGTTAGTTAGGTTTAATTAGTTACAAGTTCTAGGCGACTGATGACCTCAGAAGTTAAGTCGTATAGTGCTCAGAGCCATTCGAACCATTCAGAAAGAGTGCGTTTTTCTTATTTCGATAAATAGTTTAGACAAGAAGAGAATAGAAGCTTTCGAAATGTGGTGCTACAGAAGAAAGCTGAAGATTAGATGGGTAGATCACATAACTAATGAGGAGGTATTGAGTAGAATTGGGGAGAAGAGAAGTTTGTGGCACTACTCGACTAGAAGAAGGGATCGGTTGGTAGGACATGTTCTGAGGCATCAAGGGTTCACCAATTTCGTATTGGAGGGTAGCGTGGAGGGAAAAAATCGTAGAGGGAGAACAAGAGATGGAAACCCTAAGCAGATTCAGAAGGATGTAGGTTGCAGTAGGTACTGGGAGATGAAGAAGCTTGCAGAGGATAGAGTAGCATGGAGACCTGCATCAAACCAGTCTCAGGACTGAAGACGACGACAACAACAACAACAACAACAACAACAATCTCCTCTCGAAACAATACACACTCTTTTAACACCTACATAATAATTACGTCCATAAAGTTTCGAGACTGGTTTTATTCGTGGCGTATACCCGGTGTCAGCGAAGTAACTACGACGGCAGGTTGAACTAACAATCTTTAAGTACTGGACATGCGACTGTGGTTTGTGAGCGTTGTCACACATCGCAATAGAGCAACATCTGTAAATCAATTGCTTAAGAAAGTCTCCAGAATGTTTGGAAAAAGACAAAAGTGTGTTCAAAGTTTGTCCCACACACCTTTCTCCCAAACAACAACGACTCGATTGATATGCAAAGCGCGGAATTTTTTTTTTTGAAAAAGGCATCACAGATGACGAGACTTGTTATCATTACGAATCTGCCACGAAACGACAATGTGCAGAAACTGTGAAGGGTCAAACCTTCGTCTCACTTGAAATATTTTGTTACCAAGATTAGTATTTTGGAGGACGGACGAAAGAAGGCTCAATTTTATTTTGAAAATGTTTAACACCATGTGGAACTGTTTGTGTTGCAGGTGTGCGCAATGCTGAGGGAGAGGCGACTGGCGGGCGTGGTTGATGTTCGCCCACACTGCTGGGAACTCTAGACAATCCGTCCGTCGTCGAGTCTAGCCTAGAGCTGCTACAGCTATGCAAGATATGGCAACAATGCAGCAACACACTGCAACGTCACCTGCTCCGGCCACTACAGTGGGTGTTACCCAAGGTAAATACACGACGGTTTCTAGTTGTTTATCGGCAGATAGTAAAACAAGGGCAGGTAGTCCAGGTTATGTAAAGTGCAGGCTCAGTGGAAAGCTTGAAGACTGCGTTTTCTACACTACTTGAGTTTAGAGGTTTTTTTTTCCCCTAGGAGAAGTTATTTTGTTTGATGGTAAAGTCTTACTGCTGGACATGTGCGTTTGTAAAAGTCTTCATTATTTACCAAATATAGACATTTTCATTCGATTATTCCTGCCCTTCTGGGTGCTCCCCGACGTGTAAATCACATCAACCGAATGGACTGAGCGAGGTGACACAGTGGTTAACGTAGTGGACTCTGATTAAAGTAAGCAATGGTTCAATCTCCCTTAGGTCACCTAGATTTAGGTTTTCCTTGGTTTCCCTAATTACATTTCGACAAATGTTGGGAAGGTTAATTTGAAAATGACATGATCGATTTCGTTTCTCACCTTCCTCACGCTCTGTTTTTAATGACGTTGTCGTGGACGGGACGTAGAACGTATCTTCCTTCTTCCGGCAAACCGAATGGCTACAAGGAAACGATGACTCTGCGATACTGTTGAGTTTTGGTTATCGCGGGTGAGAGATGACGCGTGGAAGAAGCTAACGATTATAGGGGAGGTCCAGCCGACGCAGTTGTGCAAGCGGGAGAGATCAGTAGCGCTGGAATAACCCGTGAGTGTCGTACCCAGAGGGGAAGAGCATTAGGGCCCGGGACTCAGCGTCTCGGTACTGCGAGAATTCTTCGCTGCATCGTACGATGTAGTGAATCACGTGTGAATCTTGTGTTTTTGTGTTTACCAAGTGGTGTGGTGACAATCGGTAGAAAATGTAGGCCACTTAACTTTACAGGTCTACAAGGGTAGCCAACAGTATAAGTGGAAGTTGGTAAGCAGACGTTGCGCAGTTACTATTGGAAACCAATTCTGGGACGGAAGACTTTGAGTGTCTTGTGGAGGACTTTTGGTTTTCTTCACTGAGCGATAGGGATGATTTGATGTGTGCAATTTACAAATACTTATGTTTCCTGGAAGGTTTCTAGGAAATTCCGATGCAGCTCAGAAAATAGCATAAAAGACGTTAGCGTGGCCAATTCTAGGCTGCTGTTCCAGCGGTTGGAGTCCTTACCTTACCAGAAGAAATCTAACGAATTTGAACTTGCTCCTAATATTGTGACACATCGGTATAGACCATACGAAAGTTTAACCGAGATACTTGGCTATCTTAAATGGGAATCGTTCTAAGAAGGGTGGTACTATACTGGGGATATACTTTTGGATAACTTTCGAGAACCGGTGTTGGAGGAAGACTTCACAATTCTGTAACATAGTTCCGGCATTTTTTGAACAGATCTTGTGTGTGTGTGTGTGTGTGTGTGTGTGTGTGTGTGTATACGAGATTTGTTCAGAAAAATCCGGAACTTCGTACACAAAATTTTCTACGCGTACCTTTTACTTATTGTGCATGGTCTCCTTCGAAATACTCTTCTCCACAATTGATACATCGCTTCCAAAGCCGTTTAAACTTCGGAAAGCGGCCTTGGTACGCCTCTTGCTGGATCCCGCGAAGCGCAGCCTGCGAATTTTCTTTTATCTCGTCTATCGTCGCAAATTTTCGTCCTTTCAACGGGGTTTTCAACTTTGGAATTAAAAAAGTCCGCAGGGGCCAGGTCTGGAGAGTACCGAGGATGAGGCAGCACAGTGATTTCGTTTTTTATGCAACAGTCACGCAACAACAGGGATGAATGTGTGGATGCGTTATCGTGATGCAAGAGCCATGAATTGTCTCGCCACTTTTCAGACCATTTCCTTCTCACATTTTCTCTCTCAGGCGCCGCATCACGTCCCAATAGTACCATCATTAACAGTTTGTCCTTGTGGCACGAATTCATGATGAACTAATCCTTCAAAGTCAAAGAAAACTGTCAATAGGACTTTGGCGTTTGACCTGACCTGACTAGCTCTTTTTAGCCTTGGAGAACCTTTCCCGTCCCTCTGTGAAGACTGAATATTGGTCTCAACATCATAACCGTATACCCACGTCTAATCACCAGTTATGATTCTCTTAAGAAACATCTCGTTTCCATTTGTGCGATCCAAAAGCTCTTCACAGATTGCGAGGCGGGGGTGTTTCTGGTCTTGACTCATGAACCATGGGACGAACTTGGCGACAATACGATGCATTCCAAGATGCTGTGTCAGGACTTCATGACATGATCCAACTGAAGTGTTACGTTCTACTGCAATTTCTCTGACAGTCAGTCTCGCATTGGCATGCACATTTCCGTTGAAGTTCCTGACATGAGCGTCGTTGGTAGACGTCCTGAACGAGGGCCATCTTTAACTTCGGTCCGGCCATTTTTTAACCATGGGAACCATCCGTAACACCGAGTGCGGCTTAAGCACTCATCACCATAGGTTTCCTGCATCGTTTGGCGTGTCTCTGTGAAGATTTTCGTAAGTTTAACGCAAACTTTAATGCAGACGCGTTACTCCTCTTACTCTGCCACCTCGAAATTCGGAAACTGTGCGACACAACGTTCTAC
The DNA here is from genome assembly GCF_021461385.2 of Schistocerca piceifrons. Lineage (NCBI taxonomy): Eukaryota > Metazoa > Arthropoda > Insecta > Orthoptera > Acrididae > Schistocerca > Schistocerca piceifrons. Next base: position 237,612,381 of record NC_060143.1, read on the forward strand.
TCAATAAAAAAGTTCCAGTGTGTGTGTGAGTTCCAAAGGGACCAAAGTGCTGAGGCCATCGGTCCCTAGACTTACACACTACTTACAGTAACTTAAACTAACTTCTGCTAAGAGCAACACACACACCCATGCCCGAGAGAGGACTCGAGCCCCCGGCGGGAGGGGCCGCGCAGTCCGTGACATGGCGCCTCAAACCGCACGGCCACTCCGCGCGGCTCTACCCAATAGAGCACTGAACAATAACTGACAGACATACAACAGTGAACCTTCCGGCAATTACACATTAAACCTACGGCGGTATGTCTTAGGAGCTATGAACACTACATCTTCGATACTGTGAGTCAAATTTCTTCTACTGCTAGCTCTTTGCTTTCCATATTTTTAGTGGTTATAGTATGGATTAAAATAAGAAAAAAAAAGATTCTAAAGTGCATACCATAAGACCTATGAGCACTTGTTCTTCTTGGTTACTGTGAAACGCAGATCCTCTATTGCACAAGTGCTCATAGCTCTTAAGGTAAGCGTTTTAGCGTCCATATTTACTGGACTTTTATGCTTCGAATGATCGTACCTGTCGTATCCCTAAATGTTGTTCATTCCTCTAGAGATGCCCGGAGATGTTGATGTAGATATGGAACTCATCAGTAGTTTCGGTGGCAAGTGTGATATTCCTCTGGTGTTTTGTGGGAGTGATACTGAAGGAAGAGTAATTCTTCTACATTCTCTCGTGCGTTTTCGGAACCGTTGAGAGTTTCATGTACCAGAGAAGTGCAGTAGGATTTTTACTTGTTTTGTTAGGACGTGGGGAGTTCATATTGTCTACGCTATTCATATCTGATGACGAAGATGTGCTTGTGACAAAAATTAAAAGATGGCCTAGGAATTCTCGTGGTCTTAATTCTAAAACTGGACGGGAATCTCGAGATTTCGGTGTGTAGATAAAGGAATTGAACTGTAAACCCAGTCAAGAGTCCCGGTCCGGTTTGGTTTTTCATTCCTCGCTTTAGGTAGTACATCTGTACCTATTACAGTTAAGTTCAGTTTTAATACAGCGGACATTGCCAGAAAGGGTCAGCATGTTCCATTATTTTGTAATTTATATACATCTACACTAAACCACCTTACGGTTTGTGGAGCAGGGTAATTTGTATACCACTCTCACTTGCGGCTTTTCCTGTTCCATTCGGGAATGATAAGCCTCCGTGCAAGCTCGAATCTCTTTAATCTCGCCTTCGTGCTCCTCTCGCGAAAGATACGTGTGATGAAGCAATATATTGGTTGGCTCTTCCAGGAACGTACGCGCTCGGAATTTCAACAGTAAAGCATGCCGTCGTGGTGCAGAACGCTTCTCTTGAAACGTGAGGCACTTGCGTTGGCGGAGAGCATCTGCTAGGCGGACGATATCGCTCTTGCTCGTAGAACCAAGGATCTTAGACGTGCAGAGACAATTCTCACAGAGCTAGCCGTCATGATCGCCTATTTCAGAAAGTGGCGACTAAAACCCAGTAAAGTAAAACTGAAGTATGTACATTCCATCTGACAAACAAACAAACTAAAGCGGAGCTCAGAGTGAAACTTAGTGGAAACACTTTTTGCGATAACAAGTACGATAAGTACCTTGGTGTCACCCTTGACCGCACCCTTTCATATAGAAAATATCTTGAAAATAGTGCTGCCAAGATAAAAACCCGTAACAATATTATTCAAAAATTGTGTGGAACGACATGGGTAGCTTGCGCACATCATCCATTGCGCGGTTAATAACAGGGTAATCCGACCAATACCGACTTATTGGCTTCCTCTGCTGAACAACATCTATCCACCAGCAATCCGCAGAAACAACATCTATCCACCAGCAATCCGCAGAAAGGAGGCCTTGTTTATGGAATACCGCAAGCTACAGGAGAACCTGGAATTACTCATACAGGAAGACATACCAAATTTACGACGAAGTAGACTCCGTTCAAAAAACACATCTTTACGGCGAGCATAAGAGGTACACGCGAATAATACTAGAGTGAAAGACCTGTGGAACCAGAGCTGTCAACTTACTGAAAATCCTGACGAGCATGAGTGGTTCCAAAAGTATAACTGGGAGCATGCTGGCACAGAACTCGACAGGAAACTGGGTCAAATTGAACAGAACTCGCACTGGGCATGGACAATGCGCAGACTCTCTTTACAAATGGGGTGCTGCAGAATCTCTGGTTTGCGACTGTGGGGCTCTCAAACAGACAATCAAGCACATTAGAGATGAATGCCCCTTGCATTGCTACCAGGGGATTTGGAGCGACCTCGTGAAAGCTGATGATACGGCTCTTGCATGGATTAGGAACCTAGATATTGACATTTATTTAGTTTTATGCGTAGTTTTGTATTTTCATACTCCTGTTATGTATAGTAATACTAATGTTATATGCCTGTAATTTTAAATTGCATGTGAGCCATACGAATAAGTAACAAATAATCCGTCGTCACGTTTTCGCGCTTACTAAATGAACGTGTAATGAAACATGTTGGCTCTGCTTTATTTCCTCTATCAAGTCCCATCTGGTTCGGTTCCCAGACTGACCAGCAGTATTCAAGTATCGGTCGAACGAGAATTTTGTAAGCTACCTCCTCCATGCGTGGACTATATTTCCTGAGGATTCTTCTAATGAATCTCTCTAGCCTCTGTCTTACCTCCGATTACTTTTATGTGATCATTCCACTTTAAATTTCCCCGTACGCATACTCCTAGATATGTTATGGATGTGGTCTAGCGGTTCTAGGCGCGCAGTCCGGAACCGCGCTACTGCTACGGTCGCAGGTTCGAATCCTGCCTCGGGCATGGATGTGTGTGATGTCCTTAGGTTAGTTAGGTTTAAGTAGTTCTAAGTTCTAGGGGACTGATGACCACAGTAGTTAAGTCCCATAGCGCTCAGAGCCATTTGAACCATTTTTGTTGTGGGTGTGATTGTTTTCGGTGATACTTCTGCAATAGTGTAATCGTACAATAATTGGTCTTTGCGTGTCTTCCTGCATTTGGCTACACTTTTCTAGTGATTCTCTGTATACGAAAGCATGATCCGCGGCAAGCCTCATGGAACTTCCCGACGTTATCCGCTACGTCATTTCTATATACCGTGCAAAGTAAAGTTGTGGTTATTTACGTGGTAGCCTTGCATCGTTTGAGAATCTAGTGGAGTAACAGCTTCCATTGGTAATAACTGTTTGCCGTTATTGTATTCTAGGCACATAATCCGTAAACATAGGTTACTAGTGCTCTACGACTAGATTGATCTGAATTTCGGACAGTGAAATTTTACAGAGAAAATCTGGTGTTTACAAAGGGTTAGACTGTAATTGTTTCGCTGCATAAGCAACCACATCTCACGAGTAATAGCTTGGCGTGCTTGCAGTTACGCAATGGGAGAATCTGCATTCATTTCGGCACAACAATGCCCAAAAGTCACGGACGGCGGCAAGGTGGAATATGAACTGCCAGCATTGTGTGGAGCTACTAGCTTCTGAAACCTTGGTCTAAGGATTTACAAGATTAATACTCAAATTGTCACAGTTGCCACTGAACACCCTGTTGATCTGATAGTACAGCTTAGCGATAGAATCCGTTCAAAATGTACATCTTCCCTAACAAGACTCTGTTTTGTGAGCCTTATTGATCAAATGCAGCAATTGGACGTACTGAGAGCCTTTGTTTTATTCTCTTGTGTGAACCAAAACCATTCGTTCTTGCACATTGAATTGTTTTGGAATAAATAAATCAGTTCATAATCTGCCTTCAGAACTAACTACAAGCAACGATGAGATTTACAGCATGGAGCAGAAATAAGATTCTTCACTTTCGGTGTTGTGCTTCAGTGGTTATGATTACATTATCTTATGGATAACCTCAATTTAAATATTAAAAACAATCCATATTACGATACCAGTTTCAGTTTTCCAATGTGGAAAATGTAGAAATGTCTCCTGGAGTTTTTTTTTAAAGGTAATCAAAATAAAGGGAGACAAGAATATGAAACACGTTCTCGAAGGCTTTTCCCACAGCAGGGGAAGTCTCAAATTATGTCTGCAGGACAACGTACGTCCTCACGGAAGAGGATCATATCAGCAATAAAATAAATGACCCTCCCTCTTGAACGAAGCAATTTTTAAAAGTGATTGATAACACAGCGAGAATGAACCTCATGGGAAAATTTTTAGGTTTGTTTGGTTGGTTTCTTTTATTACCTCCTTTAAAGTGCGGTAATTACGCTTGCAGTTGCAGTAGTTACAGGTGTTTCTCTCGTATCCTCTAAATCGAGGTTTTGTATTTCCTCCTGCATTTCTACTTCGGTTATTGGATGTTCAGCCCACACACGTGTGTGTTGAGTACTTTGGTCAGTTTTGTGGCGTTCCATGGATATAATGAAGCATGTGTTTGTTCCTATTATATGAAGCACCGTGCATTACTTTCCTGCGAAACAAGGCTTGCATTTTATTCAGGAAGCACTTTAGATTTCAACTTTCTTGGCTTTTCTTCGTTTGTGTCATTTGAGGGTCACAGATACGTGTTGTTTTTTTTTAGAAAGGAAAACAGGATAGAGGCCTGTGGAATGGAGCCCCGCAGAGATCTGTGGTACAGTGAAGATGCGCTACAGGCGGATGTGGAAGCGTCTGTCTTACCACAGCCAGGAAGCGGTCAGAATTATATGGCTGAGCAATACCATCTGCCCGCAGTCCTTATCGCGCCGTCTCTTGCATCACGTATCAGTCCCAAGATGCCTGTGGTCCCTCGCGTCTTCTCATCTCCCGGAAATTACCAAAAGAAATAAGGAATTTTAATTTAAAAATTAAGAGATAAGCTATATATACCGATAAACTTGGATGTATCTTACACTCATCACTAATATTTCTTGCAAATATACGTTGACACTTATTTCTCCCGATCGTTATGTATCGAAATCTGATTTGAAGATTTCTGATTGCGAGGCAAAGGCTGATATACATAGCGCTAACGAAATATGCTTTAGACTGTCCAGTTCTCACAATAACGCGCTGTTCAAAATTTAGACAATAGAGGAAAATCTCAGGCTGGTTACTGGACTGTAACAGCTGTGATGCTAAAGTAACCTCCAAGCGAGAGAAGAAATAAAATGCTGAGTTGATACCTCCAGAACGGCACTTGACACCTGCCGATGTTAAATCCGAAGTTTATAGATGGACGACCAACGACTATTAGCAATTTTAAGTTTCCAGAATCAACGAAATGCCCGTTTCGAATGTTAGGCCACACAGGTAAGGATTTGATATCTCTCAAACAACCAAAAACTCTTTAGTGCAGCGTGGCTCGCCGGTACTTAATATAAGTGAAGTTACTCTCCGAATGATATTGCGTCCTTTGAACGCCGCTGTGTGTTTTAATGCAATATTTGTCGGCTTTCATTTTCTTTCCGCGATCTTGAACTTTCCTTTCTTACTCTCAGATAACAGCGGACCGCGATAGGAGGCAAGGGAACTTCCAAAGAGATACATTGCTGGAGGGAATCTGTAACCGCATAATCAACGGACAGCACCTGAAAATTGCGATAGGCTTTGAAGATGGACCTTTGTTTAATTTTTTTCTTGAAACTATCGTCGTCGCAGGCAGATATTTGTTAAAATGATGTCTGAGTAACCGAGCGGTGAATCAGACTTCAAATTTTTACAGCGAGTATTGTTAAACGAAATGAGAAAGTTAATATTTTCTACAACGGCTAGAACTGAGAAAAACCCTTTCTTTCTTAATTCAAGAACCAATGCTGGTACGTCGATGATGGAACAATTAAACTCCTTGTGGCCTTGGAGATGTGAAAATATTTTTTTTTTTTTACGTTCAGCTGTTGTACAGTGGTTCCCCCTGTCGACAGCAGGTGGCAAGAGCGCCCAAGTTCTCCGGTGTGGTATCCCGCTGAGCCGGCAGAGCGCAGCACTTAGCAAACACAGCCACTGGTGACAGGATCGCAACTCTTCCGTGTGTACCACTAACACTGACGAACTAGCTAACTCCGCAGCTGAATTCCGGACAGAAAATTGCTCTGGAACAGCGATGGATAACATATGAAACTTTGAAATGCGTTGAAAACTCAAACTGTGGGAGGTTGAAGTTTGTGACCTGCAGTAATCTTCTGCGCAGATTACCCACGAGACTTGAAAGATGTCGCCGCGCTGTGCGGGAGAATAATCGCGTTTTCCCACGACTACATAATGGCAGTGACTTTTTCCTCTCTGGCGACGTATTACTGCTTACATAAGACAGTGAATCTTGGTTCCCGGGAACGTGCTCCAAGGACTTCTCCCTTCGAAATTTTGACCGTTTCTGCAGCTTTAGGCTCGTCATTGTGTGACGATGGAAGCGTCCTTCATTTGGAGGGACAAGTAATCTTAAGACCACATGCAGCTCCGCCAAGGCTGTTGCGGTGAAGAATATGTTTCTATTTTATATGCTGTCATCGGGATAAAGTGGGAGGCCCTAGGAAAATGCACGAACTGCTTGCTTCGAGCCTGGAGACGATTAAACAGCAAGGGCGATAATTTGGATTTCAAACAAATTTTGCTTTCTCGCCTTCACTGCTCAACTTGAGTACTACAGAGACAATGAACATAATAGAAGTTTGCTGGACAATAGAAAGCTTTTGTTGTTCCAGCGAAAAGAAAGCAACGCGAGCACGACGACGACGTCTGGATGAAATATTTCAACGTGTCTACGTCATTTATATCAATAACACATCATTTATAATCTGTCGAGTACCAACACCAACATTCCTTGCTGGTCTCAGTACGTAACATTTTAACCCAGCACAGGCATCCACCGCCAAGAAGAAAGAGGATTACGCGAAACGTGAACATTCAGAGCACTTAAAAACATCTTCGTGCTAACGTACTCTCTATAACATAATCACCGTCGATGTCGGATTGTTGTGAGATTTCAGATGAGGATTTTGGAGAACAGGCGAACTGCACTCGGAGCTGGTCGGACACGAGCGGATTTTAGCGAATTGGTTTTTACGTCAGTTGTAGCCTTATACGTCAGCTTCATGATAAAGTGCCTAACATTTCGGTAATGATGATAGTAGTTGTGTTATATTGCATATAAGAATCACAGTGCCTGAAGTTCCGAAAGATTGCAATGAAAATTTGCGACCGCAAGCGCCAGCGATAAAGCTGGAATGAAGTAGTCATAACACCCCTCATAACTCACTGACGGTTTGAGATACCGAAATAGATTTTGGGAAATGGTGGTGCGCAAAGGAGAGAGTATTTTGCCGGATGGTAAATGCGCAGAAGTTTCTTATCTACCGCTATATGCGAGTAACTGCAGACTTTTTCAATAAAATGGTGTAAGTTTTTAACAGACACGGACAGCTGGTGAAATGTGAATTAGTGTGGCTTTGCATCAAGATAAGTGAAGATGTCACACTTTTATATTTATTCTGAGAATGTTCTTTTTTATAAGCTTTTAATTTGATTTGTTACTCGATTAGTACATCATTGGCTCAGTATACTATCGCAACTGCAACTGCATGTTAAGGATGTTAGCGGCGTGACATGTGTAAACTGTGCTTTGGTTTCAAATGGTCCAAATGGCTCTGAGCACTATGGGACTTAACATATGAGGTCATCAGTCCCCTGGAACTTAGAACTACTTAAACCTAACCAGCCTAAGGACATCACACACATCCATGCCCGAGGCAGGATTCGAACCTGCGGCCGTAGCGGTCGCGCGGTTCCAGACTGAAGCGCCTAGAACCGCTCGGTGCTTTGGTTTACCAAAAGAAGTAAGTTTAACATGGGAACCAGAGAGATGTATGTGATATTCGAAATTCGCTACTGATGAGTGAGTGGTTTTAGGTGGCAGCAAGTTTTAGTTGCTCCAAGTATAATAAACGAGGTGGGCCAGTGACCACTTCCAAAAACTTACACAATTGTACAGCGAAATGCCTGGTATGAAACAAGCATGCAAAAAAAAAAAACAAGCGTAAATAGAGAAGGTTGAAACACATACAGGCAGTATTCTAACTATGGACCAAAGAGTTGTAAAAACTAACAACATTGCAAAAAAAAGTGCAAGTAGACAATGTGTCTTGATGTGAGCGAAAATCAGATATAATATATCGTAAGTAACATTAACGTCTTTTGTAATGAACTTTTCTTAGATGTAGAAAGTAAGCCAGATGGTAAATTTATTTCATTACAGACCACTGACGATACTTACATTACCAGCTGGAATGTAGCAATAGGTCCCCCTCCCCACAACGGTTTAGGATCTTGATCATTTTCTTTATGTATCAGACACTTCTCCGACCGAGAGCATGGTACTCAGGAACCAAGAAACTTCATCTTGTGAATGGTGTGAACTGTGATGTAGGTGCAGTACTTTTCGTGCTTTAGCTAAGTTTTCTTCAGTAGCTGCATAAAATAGCTCGACCCGATAAGATAACGATTCCGCGCCTGAGGATCCTCTGAAACAGACTGTTTATGGAGAGCGTACTGAAAAATCTTGTGCAGTTGCTGGCAATATTAACTACATACTTCCAGCTATCTGTGGTTTCTCACGACACTGATAAACAGCTACAGCTAAAATGACAGCTAAAACTTTGAGAGGTTAACACTGACAGCTGCGAAATTCTCTTACCTACTAAGGTACTCAGACACTACCCAACTTCAATTCTGCCCACCATCTCCTCCTCGTTCGCAAACTTCAGCATGCATCCTGGTCATACATTCCGGTTCACGTACCAGTGCGCTATACAGTTTTAATCTGTCTGGAAGTTTCAAAGCAGCCACATTCTGATGCAAAGCACCTTAGAATGTGTACCGTCGGAAGTATAAAAATGGTTCAAATGGCTCTGAGCACTATGGGACTTAACATCTGAGGTCATCAGTCCCCTGTAACTGAGGCGGAACGTGGGGAGCAGCCCGGTATTCACCTAGTAGGATGTGGAAAACCGCCTAAAAACCACATCCAGGCTGATCAGCACACGGCCATCGTCGTTAATCCGCCGGGCGGATTCGATCCGGGCCCGGCGCGCCTACCCGAGTCCAGGAAGCAGCGCGTTAGCGCTCTCGGCTACCCTGGAAAGTGATTTTTATCGTCTTGCGAGTGAAATACAACTGCTATCACATAGTATTATTTCACAGATGCCAGTTCGGATCCGGTCTCTGCCGACGACAAATGCAGCCCCGCCGTGCAGCAAGAGACGTCCCGCACGGACGTGGAAATGTCCGGCGAGCGCCCTGTGGCAGCGGAGACCGCCAAGCCTGTGGAAGATGAGGACGTCTTGCCAAAGGAGGATTCCGTCGCCAAGAGGTAAGGGAGCGCAGCAGCGGTACTAATAAACTGTTGTCATAAACCTTTTATTTTTGTGTTTTCCCTTCAGAGTAATCCATAACGGAAGACTCCCACCTTTTCCGCCATTGTCGAAACGCTTCCACCAGTGCAGTAGCTTTGGATCACGTCTGTGGTCTCCAAGCGGTGGTGTTTTAATGTTTCTTTTATCATCGGCTACAGGAGAGGCAGCAGGGGCTAAGAGGGACAGTGGGATAGGTGAGACACGAAACTTGTGCAGTGTCGAATTGCGTTGAACAGCCCACGATTAGTTTTATTGTAGATTGAGGCCTCTTTCTGTGCACAGTTCTAAATACTAACGATAATGGCGTGTGACGAGGGCCTCCAGTCGGGTAGACCGCTCGCCTGGTGCAAGTCTTTCGATTTGACGCCACTTCGGCGGCTTGCGCGTCGATGGGGATGAAATGATGTTGATGATTAAGACAACACAACACCCAGTCCCTGAGCGGGGAAAATTTCCGACCCAGCCGGGAATCGAACCCGGGCCCTTAGGATTTGACAGTCTGTTGCGCTGACTACTCAGCTACCGGGGGCGGGCTTCTAAATACTGTAGTAGGCCTACAGTTCTTTATTTCCTCACGGACACGGAATGCGAAATAGAAACTCCGCCCCGCGCTATTATTCTTCTCGTTTCACGATAGTTTTTTCCAGGAACCTGTGATCACCGTTTCTATTTCCAAGCACCTTCTTACTGATGGCCGCACGATTCTCCTGCTGTGCGGCTGTGAGCGCGCTGCCGATGTTCTCAGCCTTATTCTGTAGTAATGTGCATCTGATAACCGAATCCTAACGTCAGCTAACGTTAAGAGCTTCTTGAGAGTGTAACTTTCCTGCTCTGTAATAAACATACTGACAGAGACAGTAATACTTTAAGATGTGCTTGATTATAATTGACGTTGGTGAATTCGGCTGTGAGATAAGTAACGTTGGTCGTTTACCTCAGGGGCAGAGAGGTAAGCAGCATGGCCACTAAGCTGTGGATGTGAGAAGGGGAATCTTTCATTGTCTGTCTTCCAGTACTGACAACTCACAGGCATGCGCGACTCGTACCGATAAGACGCTGTGGTATAAATTCTAACGTGGAAGTAACATGCAAATGCGGTACGTATTTGTAGCAAAGTATATGAAATTAAATTAAGGCTGTTATAATACAACGCAGTGAGTGTAAGAAAAATTGCGTTCGAAACATCTAGTTAATATTTTTGACTGCGTGTCATTTTGTAAAGTGCATTTAAATTTAAGTACAAGTACTGTTGTTAATCAATTAATCATTCATCCACACAGGCAATACAACAACACATCGTTAGGCATGCCTGTCGGGTTACTGAGGGTGGTTGCAAGATGAAATTAATACACTAGTGGCCATTAAAATTGCTACACCAAGAAGAAATGCAGATGATAAACGGGTATTCATTGGCCAAATATATTATACTAGAACTGACATGTGATTACATTTGCACGCAATTTGGGTGCATAGATCCTGAGAAATCAGTACCCAGAACAACCACCTCTGGCCGTAATAACGGCCTTGATACGCCTCGGCATTGAGACAAACAGAGCTTGGATGGCGTGTACAGGTACAGCTGCCCATGCAGCTTCGACACGATACCACAGTTCATCAAGAGTAGTGACTGGCGTATTGTTAACAGCCAGTTGCTCGCCCACCATTGACCAGACGTTTTCAGTTGGTGAGAGTTCTAGAGAATGTGCTGGCCAGGGCAGCAGTCGAACATTTTCTGTATCCAGAAGTCCCGTACAGGACCTGCAACATGCGGTAGGGTTTTGCAGGGATCGAATGAAGGGTAGAGCCACGGGTCGTAACACATCTGAAATGTAATGTCCACTGTTCAAAGTGCCGTCAGTGCGAACAAGAGGTGACCGAGACGTTTAACCAGTGGCACCCCATACCATCACGCCGGGTGATACACCAGTATGGCGATGACAAATACACGCTTCCAGTGTGCGTTCACCGCGATGTCGCCAAACACAGATGCAACCATTATGATGCTGTAAACAGAATCTGGATTCATCCGAAAAAATGACGTTTTGGCATTCGTGCACCCAAGTTCGTCGTTGAGTACACCATCGCAGGCGCTCCTGTCTGTGATGCAGCGACAAGGGTAACTGCAGCCATCGTCTCCGAGCTGATAGTCCATGCTGCTGAAAACGTCGTCGAACTGTTCGTGCAGATGGTTGTTGTCTTGCAAACATCCCCATCTGTTGTCTCAGGGATCGAGACGTCGCTGCACGATCCGTTAGAGCCATCGGATAAGATGCCTGTCATCCCGATGCTAGCGATACGAGACCGTTGGGATCCAGCACGGCGTTCCGTATTACCCTCCTGAACCCACCGATTCCATATTCTGCTAACAGTTATTGGATCTCGACCAACGCGAACAGCAACGTCGCGATACGATAAACCGCAATCGCGATAGGCTACAATCCGACGTTTATCAAAGTCGGAAACGTGATGGTATGCATTTCTCCTCGAGGCATCACAACATCGTTTCACCAGGCCACGCCGGTCAACTGCTGTTTGTGTATGAGAAATCGGTTGGAAACTTTCCTCATGTCAGCACGTTGTGGGTGTTGCCACCGGCGCCAACCTTGTGTGAATGCTCTGAAAAGCTAATCATTTGCATATCACAGCATCTTCTTCCTGTCGGCTAAATTTCGCGTCTGGAGCACGTCATCTTCGTGGTGTAGCAATTTTTATGGCCAGTAGTGTAATTCATCATGAAGTGTTCCGAATGGTGGTGACTTTTCACGACTGCTATATTAGGGGCCAGTGGCCAACTTACCGCGTCCTTTCTGTTGCTGTTGGGGACTCATTAACATATTAAGTAGGTTACCAATTTATGAGATTGGTACATATGGGGCCCGAAGTGCCGTCCACTGTGTCAGTATTGGCTCTTGAGCAACCAGTTTTGATGACCACTGTTCTAATTACATATTACTAGCCAGTAAATCACCATGCTTTGGGCTCAACATCGAGCTGTAGCTTCCCTCAACTGTAGGTAACTGCCTAAGTTCAAAGATCGCAATGGCACGCCCAGGGGCGGATCCCCCCTGACAGAGATCCTGGATCCGCCCCTGGGCATGCCACATACGCGTGGATCGTGCCCAGTAAAGCAATATTACCAGGTGTACCGTTATGAAATGAGCGTTGAGATACAAATGTGTCGTTAGGGAACATTTGTTGTGAACGAGCCTTAATTTTTTTTGTTTGGTTGGTATGGCATCTGTCAAAGATATTTAGTATACATCAAGTCATGGAACAAACATCATATGTTTTCATCGTGTTAACAATGTCGAATTTTGTATTAGAAAGTGATGATTTGCGGAAATCATTAATTTTTTGTTTTCGTTTGGAAAAAAAAAGTGCTACAGAGTCGCATCGAATGCTTTTCGAGGCATATGGTGATCATGCTCTATCAGAAGCAACATGCAAAAGATGGTTTCAACGGTCCAAAAATAATGATTTTGATGTAAGAAATGAAGAACGTGGAAGACCACAAAAAAAGTTCGAAGACGCCGAATTGCAAGCAATATTGGATGAAGATGATACTTTGAGTTAGAAGCAAATGGCAGGAATGCTAAATGTTGCACAACAAACAATTTCTGACCGTTTGAAAGCTATGGGAAAGATCCAAAAGTGTGGAAAATGGGTGCCACATGAATTGAATGAAAGGCCGAAAAACCATTTGTCAAATTTCGCTTCAAAGACATGAAAGAAAATCAATTTTGCATGGAATTGTTACTGGCGATGAGTCCGCAGCTCGTGGTCGTGCGGTAGCGTTCTCGCTTCCCACGCCCGGGTTCTCGGGTTCGATTCCCGTCGGGGTCAGGGATTTTCTCTGCCTCGTGATGACTGGGTGTTGTGTGCTGTCTTTAGGTTAGTTAGGTTTAAGTAGTTCTAAGTTCTAGGGGACTGATGACCATAGATGTTAAGTCCCATAGTGCTCAGAGCCATTTGAACCATTTTACTGGCGATGAAAAATAGATTTATTTTAAGTATCCTAAACGGGAACAATCATGGGTTAATCCGGGACAACCATCAACGTCGACTGGAAAACCAGATCGATTCGGCAAGAAGACAATTCTCTGTGTTTGGTGGGATCAGAAATGTGTGGTGTATCATGAGCTTCCAAAACCCGGTGAAACTGTGAATACTAATCGCTACAGACAACAAATGATCAATTTGAATTATGCATTGATCGAAAAAAGACCAGAATGGGCCAGAAGACATGGCAAAGTAAGTTTTTTACACGACAATGCACCTGCACGCAAAGCAAAACTGGCTGGGAGCTGCTACCCCACCCGCCGTATTCACCAGACTTGGCCCCTTCCGACAACCATTTGTTTTCATCAATGGGACGCGCATTGCCTGAGGAACACTTCGATTCCTACGAAGAAGTCGAAAATTGGGTTTCTGATTAGTCTGCTTCAAAAGACGAAATTGGCCTGGTGTCCACAAATTGCCAGAAAGGTGGTCAAAATTTATAGAAAGCAATGGTCAGTACTTTGAATAAAATATTTTTACTTTTGAATTCAAAATTAGTGTTTCATTTTCACAAAGAAACGCTCATTTCGTACCGGTACACCTGGTAGCTGTTGAAATCTACGTCTGGGATGAGAGCTTACCCCGAGCGGCTGTGTTTCTAGCAACGACGGCGACGAGTGCACGGGAGCCGGCGCGGGCGCATTTGGCTGCCCCGCGTGCTCTGCGACGCTGCCGTCGCAGCACGCGCTGACTCTGCACCTGCGCTCTGAGCAGCACCGCGGCGGCACGGGCGCGCCCTTCCCCTGCGGCGTCTGCGGGAAGGCCCTCAGCTCGGCGTCTTCGCGCGACCGCCACGCGCTCGTGCACTCCCGCGAGCGGCCCTTCCAGTGCCGCGTGTGCGGCGTCGCCTTCACCACCAACGGCAACATGCACCGCCACCTCCGCACGCACGATGCGGCCCCGGAAGCCTCGCCCGCTTCGAAGCGCCGCCGCGAGTCCTGCGGCAGCAGCAGCAGCAGCAGCAGTAGCGGCGGCAGTAGCCGCGCGGGGAGTACCAGAGGCTCGTCGCCCCCTTCTCCGACTGTGTGCAACAAACGCAAGGTAGGTTTCAGCTCGGTAGGAAGCTGACGGCTTTACACTCAGGGGACAAAAGTCACGGGATATTTACATACACAGATGGCAGTTGTATCGTTTTACACGATCATAATTGCCAACCTTCAAAAATCAGGAGATTCAGTTTTAAAAGTAAGGAGAAATCAGGAGATATGAAAGATCAAAAGGCTGTGGCTTATTTTTGTATACATCTATGTTGTTGTTGTCGTCTTCAGTACTGGGATTGGTTTGATGCAGCTCTCCATGCTACTCTATCCTTTGCAAGCTTCTTCATCTCCCACTACTTACTGCAACCTACATCCTTCTGAATCTGCTTAGTGTATTCATCTCTTGGTCTCCCTCTACGATTTTTACCCTCCACGCTGCCCTCCAATGCTAAATTTGTGATCCCTTGATGCCTCAGAACATGTCCTACCAACCGATCCCTTCTTCTTGTCAAGTTGTGCCACAAATTTCTCTTCTCCCCAATTCTATTCATACCTCCTCATTAGTTACGTGATCTATCCATCTAATCTTCAGCATTCTTCTGTAGCACCACATTTCGAAATCTTATATTCTCTTCCTGTATAAACTATTTATCGTCCATGTTTCACTTCCATACATGGCTACACTCCATACAAACACTTTCAGAAACGACTTCCGGACACTTAAATCTACACTCGATGTTAATAAATTTCTCTTCTTCAGAAACGCTTTCCTTGCCATTGCCAGTCTACATATTATATCCTCTCTACTTCGAGCATCATCAGTTATTTTGCTCCCCAAATAGCAAAACTCATTTACTACTTTAAGCGTCTCATTTCGTAAACTAATTCCGGCAGCACCACCCTATTCAATTCGACTACATTCCACTATCCTCGTTTTGCTTTTGTTGATGTTCATCTTATATCCTCCTTTCAAGACACTGCCCATTCTGTTCAACTGCTCTTCCAAGTCCTTTGCTGTCTCTGACAGAATTACAATGTCATCGGCGAACCTCAAAGTTTTTATTTCTTCTCCATGGATTTTAATACCTACTCCGAATTTTTCTTTTGTTTCCTTTACTGCTTGCTCAGTATACAGATTGAATAATATCGGGGACAGGCTACAACCCTGTCTCACTCCCTTCCCAACCGCTGCTTCCCTTTCATGGCCCTCGACTCTTATAACTGCCATCTGATTTCTGTACAAATTGTAACTGGCCTTTCGCTCCCTGTATTTTACCCCTGCCTAAGTGTTTGTCCTTCCACAGCAGTATTTTTTCGCTATGCTGCTGTCCGGGAACATTTTCCGGAACAGGTGACTAGCATGGTCGGCGCAATTAATCGGCAAATTATGTTCTAAAATAAAAGACGTAAATAAAATTCAGCATTTATCACTCCATCACTTTCACTTTTGTCGCTGAATTCCAGTTTTTTATTGTTATTGACGCACTTCAAATTGTCTCTGTGCTTTTTTGTTTCCGCATGTTTGGAAACATCACTTCTTCCACTATGTGATACACAAATATCACATCGGCTAACGGTACAAAAAGCGAACAACGGGCCTTTCCTCGACTCGATAATCCACGAAAACAGTTCCGAAAATTGTTTTAAGAAGACGGAGTTATATTTTTTGGCCATGTTTAAAAACAAAGCCCCGAATCAAAACACTACGGCAATATGCATCAACACACGTCCAAACAGAACACTGTGCACTACCGAGATTACTACATGTGCACTACGGGACACGGTTACATCTTCGACAAAATGCGCGGGAAAGAGGAAATATAACTATCGATATATAAATCGCGCGCGACGTCCTGATTTCTATAATCTTCGATATGTATCTTTTAAGGTCGACTAATACGCAACGAATTCCTGCACCTGGAGGAAAAAAAACTGAACTGGCGGGTTTTCAAAACAAATATCGTAAGTTTGACGATAACTAGTAAAAATCGGGAGAAATACTGGAATAATCGGGAGGCGGGAGGAAAAGTGGAAAATCGGGAGTCTCCCGCCTAAATCGGGAGAGTTGGCAGGTATGCACGACGATAACTAGTAAAAATCGGGAGAAATACTGGAATAATCGGGAGGCGGGAGGAAAAGTGGAAAATCGGGAGTCTCCCGCCTAAATCGGGAGAGTTGGCAGGTATGCACGATGTATAAAAGGGCAGTGCATTGACGGAGCTGTCATTCGTGGTCACGTGATTTGTGTGAAAAGATAGAAGTAGATCACCTCGGTGTAACAAAATTATTCAAATGACTCTGAGCACTATGCGACTTAACTTATGAGGTCATCAGTCGCCTAGGACTTAGAACTAATTAAACCTAACTAACCTAAGGACATCACACACATCAATGCCCGAGGCAGGATTCGAAACTGCAACCGGAGCGGTCGCTCGGCTCCAGACTGTAGCGCCTAGAACCGCACAGCCACTCCGGCGATAACAACGGTGAAGTCACTGATGACATTGCCACTAAAGCAGAGTTATTAAACACGGTTTTTCGAAACTCCGTCACCAACGAAGACGAAGTAAATATTCCTGAATTCCAATCAAGAACAACTGCCAAGATAAGAAACATCGAAGTAGATATCCTCGGTGTAACGAAGCAGCTTAAATCACTTAATAAAGGGGAGGCCTCCGGTCCAGATTGTATCCCAGTCAGGTTCCTCTCAGTGTATGCTGATAAAATAGCTCCATATTTAGCAATTATATACAACTCGCTCAGAGAAAGACTGGAAAATTGCTCAAGTCACACCAATACCCAAAAAGGGAAGTAGGAGTAATCCGCTGAATTACAGACCTACATCACTAACTTCGATTTGCAGTAGGGTTTTAGAACATACACTGTATTCGAACATTGTGAAGTACCTCGAAGAAAACGATTTATTGACATATTGTCAGCACAGATTCAGAAAATATCGTTATTGTGAAACGCAACTAGCTCTTTATACTCATGAAGCAATAAGTGCTATCGACAGGAGATGTCAAATTGATTCCATATTTTTAGATTTCCAAAAGGCTTTAGACACCGTTCCTCACAAGCGTCTTCTAACCACATTGCGTGCCTACGGAGTATCGCCTCAGTTGTGCGTCTGGATTCGTGATTTCCTGTCAGAAAGGTCACAGTTCGTAGTAATAGACGGAAAGTCATCCAGTAAAACAGAAGTAATATCCGGCGTTCTCAAAGGAAGTGTTATAGGCCCTCTATCGTTCCTGATCTATATTAAAGACATAGGAGACAGTCTGAGTAGCCGTCTTAGATTGTTTGCAGATGATGCTGTCATTTACCGTCTTGTAAAGTCATCAGATGATCAAAACGACTTGCAAAATGATTTAGATAAGTTATCTGTATGGTGCGAAAAGTGACAATTGACCCTGAATAAAGAAAAGTGCAAAGTTATTCGCATGAGTACTAAAAGAAATCAGCTAAATTTTGATTAAGCGATAAGTCACACAAATCTGAGGACTGTAAGTTAAAGTAAATACTTAGGGATTACCATTACAAATAACCTAAATTGGAACAATCACATAGATAATATTGTGGGTAGAGCAAACCAAAGACTGCGATTCATTGGCAGAACACTTAGAAGGTGCAACAGGTCTACCAAAGAGACTGTGTAATCCTCCAAAGGAAGCTAAGTTTTGGGGCTATGGGGATGTGCGTGGATCTGTGTAAACCTGGGGGTCTGAGTGATGAGCCTCTCTTTCCAAAATATATCTCTCTTTCCTCCGTGAGGAAGAAACTAACAGTTCTGGAAGCTAGAAATAGTTTTTTTCACTTGTAAATGTGTCTATTGGTGGTACTGGAATTTCATTTCCTGGAAGTAAGAATGCTGCCCAGCCATTTTAGTCTTCTTGTAGTTTTTAACATTGCAGATAATGCATTTGTTTGGCTTGTAATAAAATCAGCAGAGTTTTACCACACTACAATAATATCGTCATTATTTCATCACAATGTTATTACATAATCCATCATCACTATTTCAGACTGATTATTGGTGGTATCATCATCCTGGTGAGTCATCTTTGAATTGTGAAATTTGGGTCTTTCACTGAATTCAAAGTTATGTATAGGTGATAACACTGTGAGACATTTTCGGTTCCTAAATATAACAAATAAGTAACTCAAACCCATACAAGATATGGATTAGAGCTTCAGGTAATGCCGTAACTAGTGACTATTACAAAACAAATATGAATTAAGATCATTTCACCGCACTCAAAAAAATCAACTTTAGCAGTTCCCAATAGTTATGTATTACAGAACACAGCGGATAAATGACAATGGTGCATTATGTTTTGTAAGACTGTGGTTTGGATGTGGTGCTGGCTATCTTGATGTTAATTCTAACAATGGAAAATCAAGGATAGAATGATGACAGTATTGTGAAAAGGATAGATTGGTATTCATCATATAGTGGAGATGTTGAGTTGCAAACAGGCACAACAAAAAGAGTAGCAATCTATCATTTTGATATTGTTGTCTTGATGTTAATTCTCTATGCTTTATTTAGTCTGTCAAGTTACAGCTAGTGAGGCCCATTTAAAAGTGCTGCTGTCGAATCTATATGAGTGCCCATTAAAACTGAGCAGAGAGAACAAAAAATCAATGTACTAATAATTTAGCTGCATAAGCTAACCAGTTCAACCATATTTGTGATTTGTAACTGACTCTGGTAAATTGTAGATGGCAATTCAGGATCCCATTATTTCAAAAAATACTGTAACAAATGATTTGCTGTTTTTTCTGCCAAATTTAGTTGTATTTTTCATAGCCCAATAAGTATTAATTGTTCTGTTATTGTAGTATACTATAAATATCTCTGTCTTCCTGTATTATCGAAATACAAAGCAAATTTACAGAGTGCAGCATGTGACACTCTGACCTGAGCTCTCATCTTGTGGCAGGTGGAGGAGGATGGAGATACCTGTGAAACTTCCATCAGGCAACGGTTACGTGGTTCCGTGGGCACAGGCTCGCCCGAAGATTTAAGTGGTGATGGCAAATTACAGTGCCCAGTGTGTGAGAGACATGAATTTCCTTCTGTTGCCTCACTTGAATTACACATCAATAAGATGCATCCAGGTACTGATACACCATTCTACAAGTTGAATCAGCTGCAGGACAACAAAATACGCTGTGATATTTGTGGAGCTGCTTTCCGCAATAGTCGTGACCTCGATATGCACAGATATGCTGCTCATGACACAGTTGTCGGATTTCAGGTAAGTCACAGTATAACACATCATCTATGCATGATTTTTAAAATTGGTTATCCAATAACTAAATACTCCTTCCTGTTTCTCTGGTGCTGTGTTGGTCATTGCAGATCTTCAGAAAGTGCCCTTTTGCTGGTCATAAAACTGATAAATTATTTAAAAATGAGTTTTCTAAGCACTAAATTCCTTAAACGTAACGTATAAGCAGGTATGACCAGGTCTGTGTTTTCTTTTTTCTCTTTCCTTTTCTTCACAACTCATCTTCATTTCCTAAATAACATAGATTTTGATGATCTTAATCCTGGTGTTAATTCTCAGTATAGCACAAGACATGAAAAGAGAGAAATTATAAAATTAATTATTTTTCTGTTACACTATATATAGTGTAATGTAACAAAGTCTTGTTTACTAATAGCTATAGTTATACTTTACCATCTCTCCTTCAGCACGCTGATGAAATATATGAATTTGCTAACTGCTCTAGGAAGTATTCTGCAGGTCTTCTGAATATCACTCTTGGAAACTAGCACAATTTATTTAGAAAATCTTGTGTTCTTGTTAGTCCACTATATAGACATAATGTTTTAATGGATCTATATTCCAGTGCAATGGTACATGAGCAGTTTCAGAGACTTTGAGATTTTATAATTAAATAGCACATTAGTAACATACATGGTTGGGGAAAAGTTCTCAGGTTTACAGACCAGTGGCAGTGTTGACACTGTGCCATTTTAAGTCCACCACCTGGCTGGAAACCTGAGAGCTATTCACCTACAATATATGCTGGGAGAGCCTACATTCAATATAAAAGATGAAGGGGGGGGGGGGGTAGTTTACAGTCTAACATGGCACATCGGGCATACAACAAGGACCACTAATCACATAGGAACTGGAGGTCACAAATGGCATAGGAGGACACTACAGTCATGAGAGGATGTTGTCACGAGGGGCGTCGCTATACAAACATGGGTAGAGTTGCCATTCATGGTGTGGAAGGGTTGTGACTGTCATGGCTAGCTACATGTACCGCGAAATGGCTGAGATGCATTTCATTTATTGTGCGGTCAACTGGAATGGGCGAGAAGCTGTGCAATTATATTGTGCAAAATATCCCACACCACTGATGTCTCAACCCCCCCCCCCCCCCTCTCCTCCACATCTGGTGCATTGTACACGATAATTGCATCCATTTCATTTCCAAAATGTCAAGGCATTGCAAACGGGAGACTACAACAAGTGCATGGGATTTGCCTGGTGCTTTCTGCACGAATCCGCTGCAGACCGAAGCTTCGCAGCAAGTGCCCTCTTCACCAGTGAGGCTACATTCTCACTTGAGGGTGTGATGAACATTCACAATCTGTGTACGTGGGTGGATGTGAACTCACATGCTATATGTAAGCATGCCTCACATGCAAATTTACGCTTAATGTGTGGGCTGGCATCATTAGAGACTGTTTAATTGGGCTACTGAACCAACTTCATGCTTGCATGTATCTCATATTCATGTGCAAGGTTTTGCCAGGCATGTTGAATGATGTTCCGAAGCCTGTTCAAAGCCACATTTGATTTCAGCATGATGGATACCCTGCGCATTTTGGCAAACAAATGAGGGCATATCTGCAGGCAACCTTTCCTGGCTGATAGATTGGTCACAGTGGGCCAGCTGCATGGCTACCACAGTCACCTGATCTGTCCCAAATTGACTTTTTCCTGTGGGGGTATGTGAAGGGCCTTGAGTATGAAACATCTGTTACATCACTGTAGGACCGGATTGTTATGGCAGCAGGATGGCTTAGAGAAACACCAGCAGGGTGGATTATAGATACACCAGGTATCTTTGAGAGGGTGCTTTATTGAATGCAGCATCAATGCCACGAGTGTCTCGATGCAGCTGGACAAAACTTTGAGCATCTCCTGTAGAGGGCATGTGACTAAATAACTGCAATGCCATTTAGTAGTCCAGGATGGCATTTGTGACCCTCAGTTCCTATGTGATAACTGATCATTGTTGTTTGCCTTAGGTGCCCCGTCAGTTTGTAAACTTTTTTTTAATCATACTGTATATGGTTTTGACCATACTGGGTGTACTGCAATTTACATCACTTAAACTTGGTCCCCTCACATTTTTCATCCCAAGTGAAACAGGAACCATTTTTTGTTGATAGTAAGTCACTTACTGCCACAAAATTCATTTTCAATAAGATCTGGATCTTGAATGTAAATGGTTATTTGTTGCAGACAAAGAATCTGCTACACTGAATTTTTATATTTTTTAAAAATATTTAATGTTTGTAATTCACAAGTTAAATTTTTGTCATTTTTGCAGGACCTCACTTTTGTTGACTTCTCCAGCTCAAAATTTCCACATATTGCCCGTGCTGTGTGTGAACAATCCCTGCACCGGCCATCGAAAGCAACATGTCCAAGATTCCAGTGCCTCCACTGTCACCGATCCTTCCCCTGCGATAGTGCTCTTAAGATTCATATACATGCTGGCTGTGGTTTGGCAGCGACGACTTCTTCAGATAGTGCTGAAAGTGATGGTCCTACTGATCTCAGTTGTCACTCAGGAAGGCGGCAAGTCTCTCCATCAGAATCAGAAGATGAAACACCTGAAGAAAAGAAGAGGCATGATTTCTTTTCATGCCTTGATCTCCGTAATAAAGTATCATCTCAGGTAAAAATAAAGACAGTTAATACACTTTGTTTGTTTTTGTGTGTGTGTGTGTGTGTGTGTGTGTGTGAGAGAGAGAGATTTTTTTTTTTTTTTTTTTTTTTTGAGTAAATGTCTAACGTGATAAATAACTACAGTAGTTTCATGATTTAAAAGTGCCCTCAGAATGTCAGAGTGGATTTTCTTATTTGGTTTCCCAGTGAAATATTGCTGTAGGGTAGGTAGCAAACAGTATCAGTCTTGAAGGCACTGGTTGTTTTTTTGGTAGTAGTGGTGGTGGTAGCAGTAGTAGTAGTAATAATAGTAGTAGTAGTACTGATGCCACAAAGAGATTATGGTTCACATTTTCAGTAATATATTTAATCAACTTTTTCCAGGTGCCTTATGAAACACCTTCACCAGGACCTCAGTTCAAGGAAGACAGTTTGGAGCAACCTTCTGACTTTTCAAACTGTGATCAGTCACCACAAATGGGTACTAGAGATTTGGCAGATATTCAGAGCATGATCTCTGTAACATCAGTTGGTGGGATATTGCCAGAGCTCTCCAAATCCCCATCTCCTCCTCCTCCTCCTTCATCATGCCATAGTGCCAGTGGTGATCTCACACCTCCAGATTCAGCTGTCAAAGAAGAGGAACAACAAGATCTATTTGCTGCAGAGTTTCGACGCATGAAGTTGCGTGGGGAATTCCCGTGTCGACTGTGTGATGCAGTTTTTCCAAATTTACGAGCACTCAAAGGTCACAGCAGAGCACATTTGTCAGCAGGATGCTGCAATGTGTGTCCGTTCACCCACTCTGATCGCACCATTCTTCTGCGGCATATGCGATCTCACAATGGAGACCGCCCATATGAATGTGCTCTATGCAACTATGCTTTCACAACGAAGGCCAATTGTGAGAGGCATCTGAGAAATCGCCATTCCAAACTGTCTCGTGATGATGTGAAAAAATCTATTATTTATCATCCCTCTGAGGATCCTACAAATGATCCAGAGCTGCAGGGGAAGATAACAACAAAATTAGATGTAAAGAGGAGTCTTGTATTTGCATCTGGCTCATCAGAAGAATATGGCACTGGACATCTTCTGAGTACAGCATTGTCACATTCCAGACCTGATATCACCAAAGAGACCACTGAGGAAGCGAAACTAGACATTCCCATGTCATTGCAGGAAAGATTACGACCCACTGCTACTACTGATATTACAAACAATGACAGTGTAAAAACACCATTACTAATAGATAAACCAGACAAGATAGAGGACCCAACCATTTCTTGTAACACACTACCACAGGTATCAGAGGAGAGTCTAATGTCTGTGACTGTGAAGAAAGAGGAAAATGAACATGAACATGAACCAGAGGCAGAGATAGAGCCTGAAGATGTTCAGCAAAATATTCAAGACAAAGAAACACTAGTCACTTTCACAAACCAGTTTTCCAGTTTAGTCAGTCAAAGCCAAAGACCTATATGTACCTCAGCTGTCACGTGTGGTGCAACACCATATGGTAGAGATGTAAATTCGCCATTGGATCTCAGTATGGATGCCTTGGACTTGCGCAAGAAGAAGAAGAAGGAACCCTCACCATCACCTCCCCCATGTCATTCACCATTTCCTTCAGCAGATGATGATGATGAAGATGCTGAAAAGCCTCAGGATTTATCCAAAAAGTCTGCTACTCCTGTATCATCTAGTCACTACACTGACAAAATCCGAAAATCTCTCTTTGGAACACAGGTCAAAGCTGAAAATCAAGTCCCCTTAGTAATGAGCAATAGCCCTGGCTCCATTTTGGCACAGCATATTTTGAACACAGTCAGCAATCATGCTTCAAATCTCCCACCTCATCTTAACCAGAATCCTCCACAGTCACCCAATACAGATGTTCCTGCAACCAGATACTTTCCACAGTTTGGTTCACCATACATATCATCTATTTTCCCTTATTTTTTGATGCCCTCACCTTCTAGACCAATCTTTCCTCCCACATCAAATTTGCAGGAAGTGGAAGAAATGAAGGAACGTTTGCTGCAAAAGGAATTAATTCGTGAAATACGGCTCACTTGTGGTGGAAAAGTATTAAGTGCAGTGCCTGGAAATGAACAGATTAATAGACACCCACAAACTTTCCAAGATTCTTCAAATGATTTCAGTAGCAGGTAAACTAGAGTACAGAATGTTTGCTTAACTAAATAAACTTCTGATTAGTGACACTTTGAGATACTTTAAGTATTATTATCAAATTTTTAACTATGGGGAACAATGCTGTACCAGAACCCAAATTATATCATATTTTGTACTTTGTAATAATCCAATTAACTATAAACACTACAACAGAAGTGACATAGACTAACACAGACTTCATATTCTTTTTGCCAGGAATTCCAGTATGAAGTTGAAGCAGGAAATTGACACCAATGTTCCTGTCCCCGTGGCTGAAAAGGCAGATATAATACATCACATGCCACCAAAACCAGTTACTATATCCCGGGACCTACCTGCTGTACCATCATCCTCTGTAAAAATGGTGATCAAGAATGGTGTTCTGATGCCAAAGCAAAAGCAAAGAAGGTACCGCACTGAGAGGCCATTTGCATGTGAACACTGTTCAGCACGATTTACACTCCGTTCAAATATGGAGCGACATATAAAGCAGCAACACCCTCAATTATGGAGTCAGCGACAACGAACAGTGGGAGGACCAGGAAGGAGGCCACAACCACCTCCGAATGTTACGTGCACTGATATGCAAGATGTGCCTCATCTTCTCACTATTCCACGACCAGTTACAGAGGTGAGAGCTCGTATCTAAGATCTGTTATACGTTGCTTCAGTTGCAATAATGTGAATAAATATATCTGTAGAACTATAATGCACTGTATCTACAAGTATTTATTTTATAATTTAGTAGCCATTTCACTGTCTCAGTTCCTTCTCACTACTTTTTCTGCATTACACAAATTTAGAGTATTCAGCTGTATGTGTTCAATCAAAACCATGCATAGGATTAAGTAATTACATCACTGCACTATTAGCTGGTTCCACATTCTACTTGAAACATTAATAATTGCTTTACATTAAAATATTAACTACTTAAAATTTTCAAATAACTACCAAAACAGCGTATGATACACTGAAGAGCCAAAGAAACTGGTGTACCTGTCTAATATTGTGTAGACCCCCCGCAAGCACGCAGAAGTGCCGCAACACGATATGGCGTGGGCTCCACTAATATCTGAAGTAGTGCTGGAGGGGACTGATGCCATGAATCCTGCAGGGCTGTCCATAAATCCGAAAGAGTACAAGGGGGTTGGAGATCTCTTCTGAACAACATGTTGCAAGGCATCCCAGATATGCATAAGTGTTTAAACTTAGAAGAGTGTTCCTGGAGCCACTCTGTAGCAATTCTGAATGTGTGGGGTGTCACATAGCCCTGGAATTGCCCGAGTCTGTCGGGATGCACAGTGGACATGAATTGATGCAGGTGATCAGACAGGATGCTTGCGAACGTTTCACCTGTCAGAGTTGTATCTAGACATATCATGGGTCCCACATCACTCCAACTGCCCATGCCCCACACCATTACAGAGCCTCCACCAGTTTGAACATTCCCCTACTGACATGCAGAGTCCGTGGATTCATGTGGTTGTCTCCATACCTGTACACATCCATCCCCTCGAGACAGTTTGAAATGAGACTTGTCCAACTTGGAGAAATATGTTTCCAGTCATCAGCGGTCCAGTATCAGTGTTGATGGGCCCAGGTGATGTGTAAAGTAGCTTTGTGTTGTGCAGTCATCAAGGGTGCACAAGTGGACCTTCAGCTCCGAAAGCCCGTATCAATGATGTTTTGTTGAATGGTTCACATGCTGACACTTGTTGAAGGCCCAGCACTTAATCTGCAGCAACTTGCAGGAGGGTTGCACTCCTGTCACGCTGAATGATTCTTTTCTGTCATCATTGATCACACTCTTGCATGATCTTTTTCTGGCCACAGTGATGTCTGAGATTGGATGTTTTACTGGATTCCTGATATTCCCAGTACACTCACGAAATGGCTGTATGGGTAAATCCCCACTTCATCGCTGCCTCAGAAATGCTGTGTCCCATCATTCGTGTGCCAACTACAACACATCTTGATAACCTGCCATTGTAGCAGCAGTAACCGATCTAACAACTGCGCCAGACATTTGTCGTCTTACATAGGCATTTCCGACAACAGTGCTGTGTTCTGCCTGTTTCCGTATTTCTGTATTTGAATATGCATGCCTATACCAGTTTGTTTGGTGCTTCAGTGTAGATGGGTGACTTGAGTTTTTCAATACTTCACAGTAATCTCACTGTTTGATACGACGCTTGCCAGCCATTGTGGCCAAGCAGTTCTAGGCGCTTCAGTCTGGAACTGCGCTACCGATATGGTCGCAGGTTCGAATCCTGCCTCGGGTATGGATGTGTGTGATACCTTAGGTTAGTTAGGTTTAAGTAGTGTTAAGTTCTAGGGGACTGATGATCTCAGATGTTAAGTCCCATAGTGCTCATAGCCATTGGAACCATTTTGATACGACACTTGCATAGTGTTAAAGCTGAATCAACTATGTCCCACAGCAGTGTAAAATTCTTTTTTCATCCATTTCTGAAATGACAATTACTGTAATCCCAAGTTTGCCTTCAGTTCTCCAATTTACAAACAATTGCTTAGAGATGTATAAAATTTGGCATTTATTTGCAGTTTTTTTAAAAAGGATTTTCCCTTAATGGATCTCTGTCAGTGGCAACGTGATCCACAGAAGTTTGCACATACCTTACATTACATTTTTAATTCCACCAGATCTCACACTGAATGTACATATCTCTCCAACCAATAGTTAATTATGAGTATTTTCTCCAGATGCACAATGTAAAAGAAAATATGAACCTTTCTCATCAGCCATACCCTAATGCATATGAACCTACTGATATCATCTAGATAAATATATATTTATGTTTATCTAACACATTTTGGTGTGGCGTTGTTTATTTCTCTGCTGTGAACTTCTCTTGCAGTTGTGCTTCAGCTGATATCCACACTATCTACAAGTCTTCATATACAGCTTACACTACACTAACATCACTTTCAGATTATGTGCAAAATATTGAAGTTGCTCTTCAAAGACCTGGAGTTTTTACACTCTGTTTACAGTACTTCGACATGCCTTAATTGCGTTTGTTGCTAATAATGAAAATCAACTGTGATTTTCATCTTCTCACACCAATTAATTTCCCAAGATTCAGAAAGAGGTTCTGTTTTATGATGGACATGTCTTTTACAAGCTTTGATCAGACATGATTCAAGAAAGTAGCAATCCAAATATGTCTGAAAGAAAATAACTGGGCACTCCTGCAAATCATCTGATAATTTGAAATGAAGGAGTGAAGATATATAGGAGACGAAGTACTGGCAGAAGTAAAGCTGTGAGGAGATGGCATGAGTCCTGCTTGGGTAGCTCAGATGGTAGAGCACTTGCCCGCGAAAGGCAAAGGTCCCAAGTTCGAGTCTTGGTCCGGCACACAGTTTTAATCTGCTAGGAAGTTTCAAGATTTCTATTAGTTGCAGTGTGGGTTGCATTGTTCATTGCAAATGCACAATCATTCTTGCTGCATCCAAATAAATGTTGTACTTAAAAAATTGTGTGGTCATGTAAATGTCAAAACCACCTTCACTGTGCTCATGGCACTGCTGTTTGCCTTTAGTGCAGATAAACTTCAAAAAGTAATTTAGTGATATTCATTCATTAGACAAATTTAATAGAGCAAGTTGGAAATTAAGCCTGACAATAAGGCTGAAGTAATGTATAATAAAATACACCAAGAAGAGAATTGCACAATGAGTTCATAGAATAGCTGACTAATTCTTGTATTTGGAGCAGCTGAAAACAGTGGAATGAAAGGAGATAATCAGAAGGTAAAAAAAAGTCTGAAGTGCTTTTGGGAAAGCAAATAAAATTTTCAGAATGAAACACATGATGCAAATGAAAGAAAACTTTACACCCAGTGTGTAGTAATCAGTTCTAACTTAACACCGCTGAGACATGGACTTTCAGCCCCTCTAAGGAGGAGGAGAATCTTCTGGGATATGGAATGATTCAAGGCGTACATTAACAAAACATAAGGAAATCACAGAAACTTAATCTATATAATGTATTCACAATAAACTATCACTGTACTGCCTAATGCAAATTCATATGTATATCACCTAAATTTAAGCAAGTAACCTGTTCCTGAAAATACCTCCATCTATCCTTTCATTTTTCTGTATGGATATGCTAATGTCATACTTCTTATTGATGAGGTTTCTAATGTTTTGATGGAGGATACTAAAGGCATTCTATTTAATATCCATGGCTTTGTCCAAGCTGCAGTATTTCATTTCACTGTTTCAACTGTAGGCATATTTATTCTGCAGCTCTGTCTTTCAGATAAATTTGCACTTAAAAATATTTGTGGGATAATATGGGTACTGCTTTAGTCATACTGGATATTCTGAAAGTTAGCCATGCAAGTAACCTCTTAATAGGAGCATACAGGTGCAAACTATGCCATGTACAATGTAACTGAGTTTGACATCCATCACATCCATGTGTGAACATTCTCTTCCCTGAGTGACTTTCCAAGCTCTGCACTACCTTGCTCCACAGAATGCATCATCTGTGCTTATCATGCCACTCAGAGTGACATGTCCTTGTCAGTAGTGACAGGAGCATTTCAGCAATGTACCAGGTGTGACCCTCAGTTGCGCAATTAAGGTTACAGCCTAAAATGTTATTTCCACCCCACTCCACCCCATTATTATTACATGATTTTATTCCCAAAGATCCTTCACAAAGAGCCTGAAGCATAAGTGATATTATGGAGCCCTGCCCTTGTCTAAAAAATATTAAATCCCAAAGAGTTCTGTACTGTTTCTGACATTCTCCTCCCATGACTGCTACCTTACGATAAGACTTTCTTGGTCATCTTAAAATTATTCTTTCTACATTTAGCCAGCATCCTATGCTCCTCACTCTCAGACCAGAACTTCTTGATTTGTCTGAATGCTTTTGTCCAGTCTTCAAACCATTTAACACTACTGGAGACAGATAGGCTGAAGCTATAAGACTTGCGCCATCTCCTGGTTCCTGTCATTGATTTTGAATGCTTGACTGTAATCCAGCCTTCTAATCTAGACCTAACATTACTCCTGGAAACTGCAGCTTTCAAAAATTATGAATTCTTCTCCTAGTATTGCCAAATCAGCTTGAAGTTTCATGATTAAGTGCTATTTTTCCAGTATTGTGTAGCAGTAGTGACAAACAATATTTCTCATGCATTTTATTTTAAAACACATAAAAATCATTTGAAGATCATTTATAATTTGAGGGGGTTCACTGAGTAATGAAGAAATTCAGTTTGGGAATTACTAGGGGAGACGGTAAAATAAGCAAAGCTTTTTGAGAATTTTTTCTCGTTGACAAGTGCAAATATGTAAATAAGCATTTTGTTTGGTGGTTGAATATGTGTTATTCTGCGACTCTTACACTGTAGCCGTCTTTCTGATGTTATCAGATACTGTGCCTCATCAGTTGTATGGAAAACGACTCACACATGCAAACTATCACTCACATTGATTGTTTGTGTAATATCACAAAAAATACAGACGTAAATACTGCACTTGATAACGAGATTAAATTCTCAAAACACATTTTGCACACAATGAATAAAATACATAATGATGGTGTCAACTAGTGCTCCAAGTGGCCATATGATGAAACACGCTAAATATGGTACGACAAAGGTGTCACAATGATCACAACAATCACGAAACTGTGTTTGTGCAGTCGAGTTAGTTTGGAAATGGTTGTGATTGGTCATGATATCTTCATTCAAATTAACATTGTGGGCATAGTAAATTTGACGGGACTGATAAAAAATGTCATAAACGGCAGGAAAATGTTAATTCAAGGAACATAAAAGCGGGGTTATACTGTATTAGGAGAGACAAGAAAATAAAAACTTCACCAGGGTACATACGGCAGTCGAAGGTGTGTGTAATTATGACAGTAATGAAAACTCATTGGAGATGGGTGTTGGACATCCAGCTTGGCAGATGGATGGCATATTGACCAAGGAAGCTTATTTAACAGAAAGTGAGTTGTTGGCGTTAGAAAACATCTTTGAGCAATATGTACTCTAAAGACTGTAACGAGAAAAGTCTAGGATGTTGATGTCAAATTGATGATGATTGATACTATAACGATGATGGGTGATGATAATGGTGATAACAACAGTATTTGTGCAGAGAATTGTGCAAGTGAGGGGACAGCAGCAGCAGCAGCAGCAGCAGCAGCAGCAGTAGTAGTAGTAGGAAAGTTTTTGTCATGACGGCCTATTGCGTGGTAGGGAAAGTGATGTCAAATGAGTGAAGCATACAGAAAAACACTCTAACGATGTACATTTAATTCAAATTCACACTCCACACAATCCCTTGAGCCATGTTTAATGGATGCTGCAGTGCAATACAAACATTCAAAATACACTGGACAGCAGATGAGGAAACTATCCCTTCAGAACATTATCTAAAGTCAAGAAATGCTTACGGTGAGACCACATCTGGGTATATTGACTATCTTATTGTGTCCATAATCTAGTATATACCACTTTGGTAATACAATGTACAGCTGTATTTTATAACCACTTTTTCTTGTTAGTAACACATACATTGGTTCATTCTAAATTTCTGATGGTTCTCCTACTTGATGAGAACTTGACGAATCAATAAATCAGTTATTCAATAAAATTTTTAATTATCCACAGGTTCTGAAGGAGCAGCAACGGTCTACATCCAGCAACAACTGCACAATCTTCAACAGTAGTAGTGTTACTTCCACTGCTACTGTCACTCCCACCACTAGCATAAATATTGCAGCAACAGCAGTGGTGCCTACCACAGGCACTACAGTTGTTACTCCAGCCACTTCCATGAGGAATGAAGATAACAGTCACAACACTAATAATTGTGGTTCAAAGACTTACATCTCAGATGAAGTGAAACATGCAATTGCTCAACAGCTGAAATCAAAATTGTCTGTATCAGCTGATGATGCAGATGATGAAGCTGAACTGGTCATTGATGAGAGTGAGCAGTCCCCGAACCCAACTCCGCAGCCTCCAGTTCCTTCTATTGCAGTTGTGTCACCAGAGGAACTGGAAATGAGAGCAGGAGTAGGCACAGACCTTGCTAGTGTCTCCAGATTGCTAGATGCAGCAAATCAACAAACCCATGCTTTCCAGCGATATTTCAAACTGGAGGACAATAGTGAGGAAGATGAGGATGGCCTTGTTGCTGGAAGCAGTGATGAGAACAGGTGAGCATCCATTGTACAGAGAAAGATGGCTGCTGTTGTGTAGATTAATTTTATCTTTATTTACCTGCAATAATTAAATGTGAAGAACATGTAAACTACTCCTTCTTCACATGTGTGAGGAACACATTTCTGTAAGTACAAGATTGATCCAGATCTCATTTTGTTTTCTTTCGAAGTTCTTTTTGTGCCTGCATAGGGTATCATGTTCGACTATAATTCCACATTTTTGCTGTCATGTTAGTCACAGCCTGTTCTAATACAAGTAATCCTGTAGCTGTCAACTAAATACACAGTATATTTACAAGTTCTTTCTAAAACAGCTATTTCCAACCCAGATAACATCCACTTTATTGTGAGACCTGTGGCACCACTCATCTCATTTACTGCAGTATTTAGCATTCAGTATGAGGATGCAGATTATTGTTTGATGTCAAAGCATAGCACATAGATGTCATTGGCTTTCATGAAATAATGCAGTGTCAACTCAGTCTGTGCAATAGATTTGTTTACAACTTTTTTAAAGTACTTGTGTGTGTCTCATTCAAGTTGATAAACTGGAATACCATATTGTTATAAATTATTACATTTTGGGCAGTTTATTTTCAGCAAAAAATCACCCATTGTTGATGATGTAAGGAGTTGCTCTTTCATTTGGAGCATTTAAAGATATAGGCACCTGAATTCGAATGCAGCCTTTCTTTAAACTATTCTCACAGATTATTGAGCAAATTTACAATATAGTAACGTACAATAAGTGATTAAAGGTGTGCGAAACAGCTGATGTGAGGCATATCGGATGAAAGAGAAGAATTAACTGTAAGAGTCCTTCTGTAAGCTGAGTTTCACATTTGGTTGAGTGCTGACAAAAGATAAATGCATGTAAAGGTAAAAGTTTGAACAATTTTAATATGAATCCATATTCCTATCTATCACTATGAACTAGCTGTGGATCCAACAGTTCACTCCAGAATTAAAACAGTACTTCAAACAGTGGGTGAAACCAGTGGTCCTCCACTAGGAAGAACAAAGGTAGTTTAGCGGATTGCTTATAATGAATGATTTTAGGAATACAACATACAATGTTCTAATAGATTCTTTTACAAATGGTAAATCAATAGCTGATGAACACAACAAAAGCATTCTGTTCCACTGGACGAAAAAGAACGTCTAATGAAAGTCCTGAACTGCAAAGAGGTGGAAAAATCAATTTCTTTGCCTTAATGCAGCCACTCACAAAAGATTTGGCAGTGATAAAATAGAGGGCTTTGAAGTATAAATTGTTGGAAGTGTCACACAGGAGATCACAATTGGCACATTCTGACTTCTACCTGCTCCCACATCTAAAACCATTAGTGCCGGAAGTTCAGTGAGTCCACTGACGATGTTCTAGCAGCTGGAGAAAAGTATTTTCTGCTTCTAGGATAGAATATGGATGAACTACATTGGCTTAATTTGGTCTATGCTGAAAAATATGTGAAATTTTTAGTCTCTGCTGCCAGCCATTGGACTTTTATCACTTGTCCTTGAACAATGGTCCAAATTGTCACCACACTGTAATGACTGATTAATGTAATGACTATTTTTTGGTTTAGTAAGATGATTTTTTATTACAGGTCTGAGACGGAGCTTACACCCCCATCAGATGTCAAGAAGAAAAGTGCATATTCCCTGGCACCAAATCGGGTCTCGTGCCCTTACTGCAACCGCAAATTCCCATGGTCATCCTCACTAAGGCGTCATGTCCTGACCCACACGGGTCAAAAACCATTTAAATGCAAACACTGCCCACTGCTTTTCACTACAAAATCAAACTGTGACCGTCATTTATTGCGTAAACATGGTGGAAGTAGTGGGAGTCAGGCTGTTAATGCAAGTGCAGTTGGGAGCGCAAGCAGCAGTGGGGAAACTTCTCCTGGGGCAGTAAACTCTGCAACACGTAACGTACCTGAACGGCCATACAAATGTCACCAGTGCCCGAGTTCAACATTTTCAACTCAGAGCAATTTGCGTAAACATTTGTCCACGAAGCATGGGAATCAAACTGGCAGTAGTCCCACTGGCAGTGGTAGTGATGAACCGTCGTCTGCAGACCCCGAAGTCAGTGTTCTGACAGACTCACCTCCTCCAACAATTCCTGTGCTTGTGGCACTACCTCCAGTGCCTGAAGTGAGCACAGTAGCCACACCAGCTGTGTCACCCGTTGCACCTCCTGCTGTGACTGTAGAGGAAGCCTCACCTACAGTGGTGCCCTGCATTGTACCCAGGTATGTATGCACACCTAGTTTTTGTGCAATATTTGTTGAGTTTATTTGATGTGGACGTTAAAGTTAACAAGGTAGGATAAAAGATTCTAGATTGAGGTTAGCAATCCTGTTAACACTTACAACCAGTGTTTCATCTAGATCATTTCAGTACCTTGATCAATTATGCAGGTTTTGGCTATTGAAATTATCCAAATAAAAAGGAATGCATTATGTATAATATAAAACATCAGGAGAGCACCTGTTCTTGGACAGTAAGTGGTACAAAGAGGTACCATTCCCGACAGTATAAACTGTATCAGTACTGTATTTATTTGATACCGATGGCCACATCATGTAAAATAACACAAGGCCTTCTCTTCTGTGCACAGTACCCTTACATGATGTTTTCTAATCTTGAGGTTTCATTTGCATGGTGAGTAAGCTTCTTGTTTGATCAGACCCATCTATTAGTAAGTCTTTTTGGTCTGCTGATGGCCAGGTTGGCAGAGACCATCCTTTCCTTTCTCTTCTACAATGATGGGAAACTTGTTCTTCATTACATGGTCATCTGGTTCTCAAAGCAAGTAGCCATGTCATCTCAGTCTGGATTTTGTACTCTTTATCATTAATGGGTGCTATTTTCATACTAGCACTTGTAAAGGATGACTTTTTGACATGTATGGAAAATAGATTAATCTACAGGTAGTGCTGAAAGGAAATGAAAGATTATGTGCTATTTATCACTCAGGCCATTTTTTTTAGATATTGTTGCTTTTCTTTATCTCACAAATGAAAAGTCAGAAGTTCATAAAAATAATTTGTACATAAAATGATCACATTACAAAGTTATCATCGAGCTGCCTAATCTAAATGAAGCACGTTTGTCACAAAATGGATAAAAAGTTTCAGTAGTGAAAACCAAGCGAAAGGCTGTCATAACTTTGGAAATGATGCTTCCTCCAGGCTAACAAGCTGTTAGCTACTTCTCGACTGCTGTCAAGAGAATGTGGCATACTTTTCCTTCTATGTATCTCCTGCATATTGCCAGGAAGAACCAGAAGTCTACCACACCACTACTTGTTCCAATACCTTCATGCAACTGCCTGTCCTGGCTACTGGTGGTTTCTGAAGGTAAAAATTGACAATAATTATTGACTAACCTGTTGGTCAAACAAAAACTGAAGAGCAATTTCTGTTTGCAAATTATCTGTATTTTCTGCAAGCGACATTTCCACATGCAATGAAAAGTCACTCTTTATATTCAATATTGAATTTACCCTGAAGGGTGACACCACCTGACCATCACAACCTGGGAATTTTATCTGAATGCAGATTTTGGTCAGGTGATTTCTTTACAGCTTAAACCTTGTTGCCAAAGATCACTCCTTCTCTAAGAGCTGTTTGTTATACTTTAACTTTGGTGCAAACAGGAATTTTTCTGTCACACAAGACCGAAGTAAGTGCTGTTTTATTGTAATATGTGGTTTTCTAATGGTTAACATGTGCATCTATAGCTCTATTCTCTGATATTACTGATTGTAGACACTTGAATATGATAACAGTTAGTAATTTGGTTCTTTTGAGTTGGACACTGCCACTGGCTAATATGAGTTTGGTTGTTTAGTAGTTGGAAAGCAGTCTTTAATGCCTCTCTCCACTGTTCTGAGGTCTTTCCTCTTTTTTGTTTACTTTCTGATTTCAACAACACATCACCAATGCACGAAAGATTCCAAGGAGGGGAGGGGCGGGGGGCGAGCTTGGGTATTGAGGAAGTCAGCTAATTAATAAAAAATACTGAACAGGAAAGGGCTGCGTGTACTGCTTTGATGTACCACAAACATTTTCATCCAATTGTCCTGACATGCATCATGCACTGTTGTGTAAGGTAATGAAATAAATTTATGATTTAGATGGAATTTTGATTATAGCCATGAAAGTTAAAATAATTTGGAAAAAAGTCAAACGTTTCACCTTACAAGATTGAGTTAGTTGCAGCTTCCAAATACATAAGCATAAAATTTCCACTGTGATATAACTGTAACATGATCTTGATGAATGATTTCCTAGATGATTTGTTTTGCATAGTGGGACATTTATTGATAGTGGTCTGATGCTTTAAAATCACTTGTGTTTGTAGAAACACCATAGGGCTCAGTGTTGCCTGTTTGCACATAATGCAAAAACTTTTCAAAAAACTAGAATAATTTGTGATTTGTAAAAACAGCCAGTGTCCACTTAACACTATTCCTTAAGTAATAATTTGTACCTCAGTATTAGGTTCAGTAATATTATGATGTCAAAATCAACTTTCAGCTAGAGAAAGGTTGTAATGAGTGGTATTAATCTTCCAGCAGATTATCTTCACAACTAAATCAAACCTCTGCAGCAGTGGACACATTGCCATCTTCTGAGCTGCCATTCAAGTGTCACTTATGTGATGGGAGTTATGCAGAAAGGCAAGATGCACTCAATCACATACAAGAATGCCATACTGCTGAATTTGAGCTACTTGTAATGAAAGGTGCCCTTGAAGCTGCTGAAGACAATAACAACATCAGTAACAGTGGAGCAATGGGTGTTGTGAAGGAAGAAGGAAACCATACACATGTGGCACAACACAATCCAGAGGAAGGGATGGAATCGGCCAGAGGAAAATTTCCAGATTATGCCAACCGGAAGGTGAGTTGCACACATCAGTGGTCATTTTCAGTACCTGAAGTAGTGGCAACATAGACTTCCTTCAACAATATTATCCAAAGGATAGACTACTGCTCACCATGAAGATGACACATTGAGTTGCAGATAGGCACAGCAAAAAGACTGTTCATTTCACATTGAGCTTTTGGCCAGAACATTACTCAGAAAAGAAAACACACATACACTCACATATATTCACACAAGCAAGCACATCTCACACACATGAGTGCTGTCTCTGGCCAGATGCAGCCAAGCAACAATCCAGAGTGGGGCAGGGAGGGAGGAGGGATAGCGAGGTACGCGTAAGGGGAGTCATGCTGCCTGTCAGAGCCTGCAGGTCTAGAAGGTAGCCAGACAAGGCTGTCAGGTGCACCTTCAGGAGGTTGTGGTGAGTGGGGCAGGGGGAATGAAACAGGTAGCGGAAAAGGAGATGGGCAGAGAAGGTGAAAAAGACAGGTGGGTGCAATGGCAAATTGGCAGAGAGCAGCGCGTGATGAGGGGATGTGAATTGGGAGGAGATGGACAGAGGCGGTGGACACTGTTGGGTGGAGGATATGGGAACAGCAGGTTACCATAGGTTGAGACTGGGATAATTTGGGAAGTGGAGAAAGGATGACTTCCAGATGAGCAGTTCAGAGAATATGGTGGTGGAGGGGTGATCCAGATGGTGCAGGTTGCAAAGCAGCCGTGGAAATGAAGCATGTTATGTTCAGCTGCAACTTGTGCTGCAGGGTGTTCCACTCTGCTTTGGTCACAGTTTGGTGGTGGTCATTTGTCCTGATGGACAGCTGGTTGGTAGTCATACCAGAAAAGTTGTACAAGGATTGTAGCAGAGCTGGTATAAGGCATTGGTGCTTTCTCCAGGCAGCCTGGCCTCTGATGAGGTAAGATAAGACGGTGACAGGTCTGGAATAGGAAGTACTGGGTGGGTGGATCAGGCAGGTATTGCAAATGGGTCTTCCACAGGAATATGATTCCTATGGCAAGGAGATGGGATTGGGACTGGCATAGGGATGCACTAGGATGTTCTGGAAGGTGGGTGGGTGATGAAACACCACTGTAGGAGGGGTGGGAAGGATCTTGGGTAGGATGTCCCTCATTTCAGGGCATGACGATAGATAACCAAAGCCCTGACAAAAGAAGTGGTTCATTTGTTCCAGTCTGGAGCGGTATTGGGTCAAAAAGGGGGCACTCCTTTGTAAACGGTTCTCATTGGTGGTGGGAGGATTGGGTGTGTGCGGATATGGCCAGGGAAATCTGTTTGCTGACTAGGTCTGGGGGATAGTGTCTCTGTGTAGGTCTCTGTGAGACCTGCAGCATTCTGGGCAAGGGAGTTCTTGTCACAGCAGATGCACAGTCTCAGATGGCCGGAATGTATGGGAGGTATTTTTTGGTATGGAAGAGTTGGCAGATGTCGAAATGCAAGTGCTTTGGTGGCTGTTGGGTTTAATGTGGACAGAGGGATGGATGGAGCTGTGAGAGAGGAGGTGGTCTGTGCCCAAAAAGGTGGCATGCTGGGCTGAGGAGGACCAGGTGAAATGGGTGGGGAAGAAGGTGTTGAAGTTGTGAAGGCTCGCCGAGTCCTCACCAATGAACCTGAACCAGAACAGGGGTTTTGGGTTGTGGAAAGCTGCAAAGGTCTCGTATAGATGGCCCATAAGCAGGTTGGCCTAGGAGGGTGCCATGGTTGTGCCGCATATTTGTTTGTGTACCTTCCCTGCAAACGGGAAGTAGCTACGAGTTAGGATAAAGTTAGTAAGGCATTAGAGGAGTGATGTAACAGGTTTCGAGTCTGAAAGAGTTGGGAGGGGTAGTGTTCAGTAGAGGCAAGACCATGTGCATGAGGGAAGTGGTATCAACAGTGATGAGAGTGGATCCAGGAGGTAAAGGGGTGGGGATGGCAGAGAGTCAATAAAGGAAGTGGTTAATACCTTTGATGTGGGAGGCTAGGTGTTTTGGGCAACAGATTGGCACTGTAGGTCAATGAGGACTAAAATTCTATTAGTAGGGCCACAATGATCGCATGGCATTTCGGGGCAGGATATCCCCATCCAGGGTATTTGGCCACCTGGTGTCTTTTGATTTGATGTCGCTTCTGTGACTTGTGTGTTGACAATGATAAATGATGATGAGGACATCGGCAAATTAAATCTCTGAACCAGGCAGGAATTGGACCCGGGCTCTTGGCATTGCAGTCATCCACACTGACCACTCAGCTATGTAGGTGGACAGTGGGGACAAAATAATAAGCAACAATGGGGCATCCAGGACTGTTGGGTACATGAATTTTGGGGAGAGTGTAGAAGATGGGTGTGCGGGGTGTCAGAGGGGTGAGGAAGGAGATGGATTTGAGGGAGAGGTTTTGGGAAGGACCTAAGGCTTTAAGCAGGGATTGTAGGTTATGTTGGACATTAGGATGGAATCACTTTGGCAGAGTTAATGGGTTGACGAGTCAGATAATTGGCAGAGGCCTTCTGACATGTAGTCACTGTGATTCATAATGACAGTGGTGAAACCTTTGTCTGCAGGTAGGACAGTTAGGTCAGGGTTTGTTTTGAGGCTGCTTACGGCTTCCTTTCTTTTGCTGAAGGTTGGTGTTCTTAGTAAGGGACCTCACGAAGGGTGGTGAGGCCAGACATTCTGCTACCTAAAATGCTTGGTAAATGTTTGTGTTGTGGTGGACATTCAGTAACTTTCCATGTTATATGAAGGACCTGTATTGTATATAAACAATGGTAGGAGTAAAGGTAACCACTCACAATATAGTTAAGACATGGGGTTTTAACAGGACTAGATTGAAATCAGCACAAAACTCCTTCCTCAGAGTTATCAGACCAACAAAAACACATGAGGGAAGGGTGGACAACAACTAGGAGGGAGAGCCAGCAAGGTAACAGGATAGAAATGTGGCTCCAGTGCAACCACTCTGATCAAAATACAGGCAGCTGTGTGTGGAAAATGACAAAGTAGCAAGAAGGTTGTGAGAAGGGAGGAAGGAAGGAGATGGAGGAAGAAGAATATTACATAGGGGAAATTGTGAAATGAAGCCAGAGGCATGAGGGGCAGGGACAGGGGTTACTAGAGGTTGAGGCCAGATTGTGGGTTTGTAGAATGGCTTCTAAAAGCAATTCAAAGAAGCTGGTATGAGTGGTGGGGATGTACATAGTATAGGTACAGCTAATGAAGTTACGCATGCTGTACTGTACTCTGTGGCATGCTTTAGCACTGCGTGATCAACTTCACTCAGTTTAGCAGTGAGCACTCATTTGGGTGCACAGTTGGTTGGTGGTCATGCCCACATAAAAGGCTGTGCCTCAGTTACAACACTGTTTACGTATTACACAAAAAGGTTCATTTGGCCCTGTCTCTGATAGGGTTGGATATACCTGTGAGGGGAATGGAATATTATGTGCTTGGTAGGTGCATAGGACATAGGACATGTATTCCACCAGGATCTTCCACAGGGATATAATACATACATAAAGTGGTTGAGGTAATCTATTTCACATAACTCCTTTTTGTATAACTATCTGCATCCTGCATTCATCCACCCATTGACACATTTCCTTCCTTTAGGACTTTTTATGAAACTTCAAGTAATGCACTGTCAACTAGTAGTTTGATGTTGCTGGTTAATATTACAGCAACTGTGGGTAGCAAATTATCTTCGCTAACATTGAATGCCTTCGAGAGGTTCTTATACGTAGTCATCAGAGTTCCTCGTACCTGTGCCCTGTGATGAACTTGTCATTAACTTTGTTCACTGGCTGCAGTATCCAAAATTATATGAAGGAAGGCAATGCTTGGGCCGGAACACACCCTAGGGATGAGTGAACAGTAGTCACTCAGTTGTGTTTTTCAGCACGCACCTTACTGTGCCACTGCTGTTCTGGAAATGTCTCTGTTATAGTTATAAAATAGTGCATCTGATAGAAGTGAGCAGCAGTTGGCCACTCAGAGAATGAAATGCTGGTTGGCTTTTACAGTCACAACTGTGTTCAGTCAGCTGATATTGGTAAATCCAGCTTGCACATAAACCCCCACAGTTGGCAGTTAAAAAATACTGTGAGCCCATGCAAGGCTCCCAACTGATGAAGTGCAACCCCGGTTCCTCCATCCAACACCCCTACTCCAGTCTTATGGTATAAAATAATCTGGATACACTACCACAAGTAAACCTTTAGTTTTTATTACTGTGATTTCAGTTCTGTGGTACTTTCTCATCATCCCAGCCATCCTCTGCTGTATCTGACACAATAATAATTTGAATCTAGCCTCACACCCTCTATACTCGTCTTAAAGTTTTCTGTTGTAAGTAAGTTGAAAAGAGCAAAAATGTATTTGCATACGTCACATAGAAAGTATTTCTATCAATGGAAAAAAGTCCTTCTTCTGAAATAGGAAACACACCCATTGTCACACAACTCATTGTATTTTAGAATAAGGCCGCCTTGTCCGTAAGCTAAATGTTTAGCAGTCTTTTCCATTGTGCCTGTTTGTGACTCGTTAGCTCCTCTATGTGGTTACTACTAGTTTGCCCTTCTGTATTGTTGTTACAAATAATAAGACATCAACATGTTACTGATTAATTCTTGGACTGCAGTTTGGTTTTTAAATAATTACGGTTGGATAAATCCTCATGTTTGTGCTCACACAACTATTTCTGGGGCACCTTCAGACAGGAATTAATGTTCATTAATGTATGTTAAAATTCATAGCTTTTACAGCAAAGGTATTGTTTCATTGATTCATTTTGTCAATTATGTTCACCGAAATTATTTTATCAATGCCTATGGCAGACTATAATTATAGGCAAGTTTTTAAAACAGGAATCAACTA
Source organism: Schistocerca piceifrons (assembly GCF_021461385.2). Classification (NCBI taxonomy): domain Eukaryota; kingdom Metazoa; phylum Arthropoda; class Insecta; order Orthoptera; family Acrididae; genus Schistocerca; species Schistocerca piceifrons. The sequence goes on from NC_060143.1 coordinate 237,653,886, forward strand.
AAAGTACAGTTGTGCACTTAAATGTAAGTGTTGTTCTTTTTTTTTTACAGGTGATGTGTGCTTTCTGTATGCGACGTTTTTGGTCAGCAGAGGATTTGCGCCGTCATATGCGTACACATACTGGTGAGAGGCCATTCTCTTGTGATGTCTGTCGCCGGCGTTTCACATTGAAACACAGTATGCTTCGACACCGCAAAAAACATGGAGGCTGTGCAGCAGCTAGTGTGACACCACTTGTGACTGAAAGTGATGGATGTGTAAGTGTGACTGATAACAACAGCCCCCCGGGAAACAACAACAACAACAACAGTAGCAGCAACAACAACAACATCAATAGTAACAACAACAATAATGATGATGCTACCACACCGTCAGTTGTTAAAGGTCGGGGTGAATCAGAAGATGCATCAGATCTCATAGGTAATCTGCTTGGCATCCAGGACCGTTCTATCATAGACAAAGCTCTCCAGGCTCGGTCAGCCGATGATGCGGCAAAACTTCTTGGTGTCAAACAATGAAAGAGTTTCTCATGTCAACTTAGGGAATACAGACTGGCAGTTACCTGTGAAAGATCTAGAAACTATTATTTACACACAGATCAAAGACTTAAGTAATATGGCAATAAACAAATTTTGGTGTGTATTGGACTTGAGGAGAATTATATATTTAAATTTGTGATGTTGTCAGTATATTTCTACTATTTTGTTTGAACATGTGGTAAGATGTGTGGGTAACAGAATATTTGTTGTGTGGTTATTTTGTGTGTTATGTTTGCAGTGTTTTCTACCTCACATTGTAGGATTACATTTGCAAAAAATCATTCAAGAGTTTTCACTTTAATTTCTGAAGTTCATTTAAGTATTATGCCATGCCAAAAAGTAGTTGAACACAATACAGTAATGATAAATGTACACTATAATGAATGTTAATGGTTATAGTCCTTTTGTAAATTATGTCTGAATGCTCTGGTAATACATTTTTACAACATAGCTTCATTAGTGTAAGTCTGTATAGTTGCTTAATGCATGAACATGTAGCTGGTGGGTGCACTTTGTGCACATGTAAGCTACAGAATATCCAAAGATTCTATGAGTAAGATTATTTTATTGAGTAGATATCAAACAAGTATTACCAAAATAATTATAAAGTGTGTGAAACACAAACATATATTACAGGAGGCTAGCAATGTAAATACTGGTACTGGCTAATTAGTATTTACATTGCAGATACTGATTTGCCATTATAAAATAATTCAGTTTCATCAACATATGCTAATTATTTTTATTCTTTTAGTGGTTAGATAGCCAGACAATCAAAATATAAGGATGTGATAAAGTGACTACTTCTTACTTATTTAATACAAAAGCTCAGGCCATATTAAGTAGGTAATGTACAATATTGCACCATGTTTTTCTTGTGAAAACTAAGTTGTATAAAATAATGTTTCAGTTAAAGCTGTAACTAACGGTGGTGTCTACAAGTTATATAACAAAAGGCAATCATTATTAATAACATTTTTTCCTGACATTCCAAAACTGAAGTTTGTCTTGTTCAAAGTTTTCTAGTCTGGGACATACTTGCTGATAAAGATGTTGGCTGTGCTATGTCACTTACTTTTTTCACTTTGGTGCTAGTTTCCAAAAGTGTTAAATAATTTGTGATTAGAGTGACAAATTCAACACAGTCTATTTTGATTATGAGAGACTCTTCATTTGTGGGTACCTAGCTGCCCAAATGCAAAAGACATTTTGTGCAACTTATTTGGCGAAAAAAAAACCTGCTACTGCTTGATGGTTGTCATTCTTATAAGTTACCATCACATTACAAATGCAAAAGACATTTTGTGCAACTTATTTGGCGAAAAAAAAACCTGCTACTGCTTGATGGTTGTCATTCTTATAAGTTACCATCACATTAGATTCACAACGGGTCAGTTTTTTTTACTGTAAAGGAAGGTCAGTTGTGAGGTCTTACATCTGGAGTACATATTATCCACCCAATTTGTTATATATTCAGGTAATATGAAGAAAAGGTTATTAAATAATGAGACAACTTCTTGTTCTAAAAACTTTTATTGTGTGAACATCATTTCATAGACTTACTTGTTGAGAAGAGAATCATTCATCCATTTTCCTTGTATATTCTGAAAGAGAGCAAAGGCCTTTATCTTCACTTATATTCTGCACAGTATGAGTGAGTTGTGTGATAAATCTAGCAATGAGTGCGGCATTAAATATCATTCTGTGTTGCACAAGTCACTAATTGTTAATCAACCTATTACAGAAACTATTTTAAAATTATTTATTTACATTCGTATCATTTCATACACTACAAATAAGAATTGCAGATTTAATTTGTTATTATTATTATTGTTATTGAGGCTTTGATTATACTTTACTTTAAAGAACTGATTTCAACATTCCAAAGTTTACTGTGACAGCATTTTATTTTACTGTCTGTAGTGTACAATTCAGCTGTATGGTGTAAACATTCATGTAAAAATGATTTATTTATGAGGTATTTGTTTAATAAGAAACCAAAAATGTTATTTAAATGTCCAAAATTTGGATTTTGATGGAAGATCTGATACTGTATATAAATATATACGAAGTGTGGCCCCAATTGCATGTGCATAGGCACATACCTGCAGGGTAAAATGTTAATTATTTCTATTTTGTATTGAATGTAAAATAGCCATGCTTTGAATTTAATAATATTATTATTTTCCTCTAAGTTAAAACACAATGGCTTTTTATACACACACATTTGTTTATGTACAATATTTATAATATAAAAAACTGTTGTCCATAAAGCATTGATTATTTTGGCCACTACCCTGGAATGAAAAGATAAATCAACTTTTTGATTTTTGAGCAAAAGTTATCAACAATAATGAGTACAAGATTACTTTTAACATTAAGTTAAAAAATAGGAAAAAATGTTCTTAGTTTCCATGTTAACTGCTCAAGAAATGGCACAGTCGTCAGTTATTTCATGTAGCTTGCTCCACAGCAGATTTTTTTTCTTTTCTGTAGCCCCATAAACTTTATGAGTAATGAAAATTTAAGGCATTAAGCAAGTAGCACAGTCAATCGGAACCTCAGAAAGGAATGTGGTATTATGACGCTGGAAGACAGTTTATTAATGATGACTGATGCCTCAAGCAAATTATTGTTGCAATTATTAGCAAAGGAAACAGTAGCCCCATCACCCCTTATTCGTCAAACAATCTAACTTTCTTGTGTAAAACAGCTTCAAATTATTGTTACAATTATTAGCAAAGGAAACAGTAGCCCCATCACCCCTTATTCGTCAAACAATCTAACTTCCTTGTGTAAAACAGCTTCAAATTATGTTTAAATTTTGTTGGAAGTCGCTTAGCACTCTTTCTCAAACATCGGATGAATGTAGTCTGGGTAATTTGCATGCCATGAGTTACAATGCCTCAAGACATACACACAAATTCTATTTTTAATATTTGACTTACTGTGGTGAACCATCACTGAAAGATTATACATCTTGATGAGCAGATTACTACAGAATCTGAAATTTCTCTGTCACTTTATTTATTTATTTAGCTTATGGCATGAGACACTACTTTGGAAACAACATAAAAGAGAATATACATTGTTAATATATAGGATACAAACATAATAAAATAATGTAAATTGAACATTGGCACATAACAATAAATGTAAAACTATATTACAAACAATAAGATTGCATAAAGTTCAGATTCCAGTATTTTCAGCACTCACAATTCCACACTTCTGCGGCCACTCCACAGCTTGTGGTGTTGCCCTCAGGAAGTAGTCATCAGTGCTGGTGAACGCCCTCAGTGGACACTCACTGATGATATGGTGGATGGTTTGTTCTTTGGCACCACAGTTGCACCCAGGGTCAGGTCTCAAGCTCCATCTGTACATCGAGGATCCACATCGGCCATGACCTGTCCGTATACTGTTCAGTGTTACCCAGGTTTTCCTTGGGAGGTGAAAGCCCGCTGGAAGGTTGGGAGTCTCAAATAAAGTATGCCACCTGGGATCAGTTCTGTTTCTCCAGTCCTTTCGTCAGATTTCAATGCCATTGTAGTTTTGGCTCAGAAGTTGCTGTGCAGTCTTCACAGAAGGATTTCTGTATTTGAGTCTTCTAAATACAGTAAAGTCCTGGTGGATTGGAAGGGCTGTATTACTGGAGATCTTTTTAAACTCCCTTATGAGTTCGTTGCATCATCGTTTATAAGGTGGTTCGATGTAACTGAGGACTGGTAACCAGTAGAGTGGAGTGGTTTTAGTAGCTCCAGCAATTATTCTCATTGTCTGATTTAGCACGACATCTACTTTTCCCATGTGCGGGCTGTTTAGCCACACTAATGCACAGTGTTCAGCTGTTAAGTAACCTGAGCTTAGAGTGATGGTACGGAGTGTGTCTGCACTAGCTCCCCAGATCATTCCCGGTAATTTGTGGAGGATGTCGTTTCGGGATTTCAGTGTTGTGGCCAGGTCTGATATGTCTTTTTTATAAGAGATAATGCGATCCAATGCTACCCCAGATATTTTGGATGGGAATTGTAAGGAAGTGCAGTACCATTCAAAGACATCTGTAGAGGAGTTCTAGCCAGCCTATTATTAGGTGGAAGCATGAGGTCTCCGTTTTAAGGGCACTTGGGATTAGTCGCCATTTCCTGTAGTATTCAGTCATTAATTCCACATCCTGGGTGAGAGTCTGTTCAAGAGCATTCATATTAGTATGTTGGCATGCAAGAGTGATGTCATCTGTGTAAATAAATCTTCTGGATGCGGTAGTTAGTAGGTCGGCTCACTCATCATCATCATCCATCATCATCATCATTATCACCACCACCACAAGTTGTCGTGCTCATTGCTGAGTGTTGTGACCCTATGAACCAAGTGTCTCCATCCCAGATGGTTACCACCTTCTCTTAGAGCCTGCTTAAGAGGCAGACCAAAGATGATCTCAATCTGATTCATCCACCTGCTTACTGCTCTTTCCCCTGGTCTCTTCCCCTGTCTTCCCTTTCATGATTATTTCTCTTAATTTTCACTATCTATTCTCACACAATATGGCCAAAGAACTGGAGAATGTTTTACTAGGCATGAGAATAAAAAGTGTCTGGAGACAGTGGATACATTTCTTTTTGTCCCTGTTGTGTGTAGCATCCTGCACAAGCATCTGAGCTCAAATGCATCAAATGCTGTTTGTCTCTGGCCATAAGAGTCTTTGTTTTTCACAGTCATACAAAAAGACAGGAAACATGAGTGTTTCAACAAGCCAGACATTTGTGGTGTTAGGTATAACTCTGTTTTGCTAACCCTTGCTGCTTCATAGCAACTTGCTCTAACGTGATCCGTCTTCTTCTCATCTCATCTTCACTGCTTCCCATGTCACCGATGTAGGTAAAAGAATGCATAACTTCTAGTTCCTTGAATTGATCTGCGAGTTGAGCCTGATATTCTCAGTCAGTTTCATGAGTTTGGATGTACTGAGACTGATGTTTAATCCATAGGATAGATTAGTGACCTTTACCTCAGACCTTTAGCTCAGCAGGTTCACTTTCAGTGCTGGCTAAAAGCATGGTGTCATCAGCAAATCCGAAGTCATTAATAGTTGTATGACTAATTGAGATGCCTTTAGGCCAGTTATTAAGAACTTTCCTAATGATATGTTCTGCATAGATGTAAAATTGGGGAGGCAGAACACAACCCGTCTGACACCTTTTGATGCACTGAAGAAATCAGAGGTGCAGCACTTGTCTTCACAGGTATGAAGTGACTACTGTATAGACTTCTGATCAGTTCTGTCAACTGTGCTAGGAGACAGAATTCTACAAGCAGGTAACCCAACTTTTCCGTGACAACACAGTCAAACGGTTTCCTATAGTCAACACATCTTATGAAAAGAGGTACACACACCTCTCATGATTTCTCAATTATATGTCTTATATTGAGAATCTGTTCACGAGGTTTTTTCCCTTCAACAACACCTGCTTGTTTTGTGGATGTATAAGGCTGAATATAATACAGATACTCAGTGTCAGTTCAATAAACATAGTCTCAATATAGGATATAAAAACACTATCCACACAGGTTTTGCATCTCTTCCAAATGAAGTCTTGCATTCTGATACACAAATACAGAAGCAGCAGCCATTAGCAGGATGCAGTGACCACTGACATTGAAAAATAAATTATATGAAAAAATTCTGATACTGTTTGTTACATTGCTATGAAAGTAACCACAATAAATAAATAATTGTTTTCTTTCCACAAACATCTAGAATACTTCAGTGATTCAGTCCCAAACTGAATATCATGTTACTAGTAGTCGCCAATGTTTTCCTCCATACACAAAGTGTTAGATACATATCTATATTACATGGACGCTTCTGAAACACTTGTGTTCTGTTGGTGTTATGGTAACCTACTGTCTCTTGAATAACAACAAGTGTGTCATGGAGTTTAAAGACTCATCCAGTGAACATACCAACAATGTTGCATTTTCCTAGAGCATGGCACATTAGATAGGCTTGGAATATAACCAAGATCTTTGGCATGCAGTATGGTAGTCAGGGACTGTGCTCAGAAAAGTAATAACTAATCTTAGTTGAGGAAAGCATTTAGATCTACATTCCTGGAAATGGAAAAAAGAACACATTGACACCGGTGTGTCAGACCCACCATACTTGCTCCGGACACTGCGAGAGGGCTGTACAAGCAATGATCACACGCACGGCACAGCGGACACACCAGGAACCGCGGTGTTGGCCGTCGAATGGCGCTAGCTGCGCAGCATTTGTGCACCGCCGCCGTCAGTGTCAGCCAGTTTGCCGTGGCATACGGAGCTCCATCGCAGTCTTTAACACTGGTAGCATGCCGCGACAGCGTGGACGTGAACCGTATGTGCAGTTGACGGACTTTGAGCGAGGGCGTATAGTGGGCATGCGGGAGGCCGGGTGGACGTACCACCGAATTGCTCAACACGTGGGGCGTGAGGTCTCCACAGTACATCGATGTTGTCGCCGGTGGTCGGCGGAAGGTGCACGTGCCCGTCAACCTGGGACCGGACCGCAGCGACGCACGGATGCACGCCAAGACCGTAGGATCCTACGCAGTGCCGTAGGGGACCGCACCGCCACTTCCCAGCAAATTAGGGACACTGTTGCTCCTGGGGTATCGGCGAGGACCATTTGCAACCGTCTCCATGAAGCTGGGCTACGGTCCCGCACACCGTTAGGCCGTCTTCCGCTCACGCCCCAACATCGTGCAGCCCGCCTCCAGTGGTGTCGCGACAGGCATGAATGGAGGGACGAATGGAGACGTGTCGTCTTCAGCGATGAGAGTCGCTTCTGCCTTGGTGCCAATGATGGTCGTATGCGTGTTTGGCGCCGTGCAGGTGAGCGCCACAATCAGGACTGCATACGACTGAGGCACACAGGGCCAACACCCGGCATCATGGTGTGGGGAGCAATCTCCTACACTGGCTGTACACCACTGGCGATCATCGAGGGGACACTGAATAGTGCACGGTACATCCAAACCGTCATCGAACCCATCGTTCTACCATTCCTAGACCGGCAAGGGAACTTGCTGTTCCAACAGGACAATGCACGTCTGCATGTATCCCGTGCCACCCAACGTGCTCTAGAAGGTGTAAGTCAACTACCCTGGCCAGCAAGATCTCCGGATCTGTCCCCCATTGAGCATGTTTGGGACTGGATGAAGCGTCGTCTCACGCGGTTTGCACGTCCAGCACGAACGCTGGTCCAACTGAGGCGCCAGGTGGAAATGGCATGGCAAGCCGTTCCACAGGACTACATCCAGCATCTCTACGATCGTCTCCTTGGGAGAATAGCAGCCTGCATTGCTGCGAAAGGTGGATATACACTGTACTAGTGCCGACATTGTGCATGCTCTGTTGCCTGTGTCTATGTGCCTGTGGTTCTGTCAGTGTGATCATGTGATGTATGTGACCCCAGGAATGTGTCAATAAAGTTTCCCCTTCCTGGGACAATGAATTCACGGTGTTCTTATTTCAATTTCCAGGAGTGTATACGGCATAAGTATGGTGAGGAATATGTACAACACGATACAGTACAGAAATATTCTTTATTTTCTGCGAACGATATACAATGGGAAAAGGACATCTATAATACATGAAAGCTTAAAATACATCATCCCTGCACAGTCAACACCAAAGACTTTCTGCTGTGAAGCAAGATTGATTGTCAGTGGGGTTACACAATGTGGTGTCCCCAAGCATAGAGGAAGTCATTTTAATTGGTAACTTTCTCCACACACTTCTTAGATAAAAGAAATTGTGGGAACCAATGAAATCTTTCGTGGAACCCCACACAATTATGGTGCAGAAAAATGCCTAGAGTTTTGACAACACAAACAAAAGTCGATGAAATTGTTAAAATGATGCCATCAGTCCAACTACATTACATTGTTCTTAGCCAGTTTATTACCTGAGGAGAGGTTATTATATACAGTGATTAAATCATTGGGACCCTGAAATGGTGGAAATGAATAATGGCCAAAATTGTACTGGTGTTCAACAATCAGAAAATGCCCAAAAATGTGTTTCATCTGAACTTGGATCAGCAAATTAGGAAAAAAGTAAAAAAAAAAAAAAAACTGATAACTGTGATTCTTGAAAAATGTCTCCTGCAACCTAATAATGATAGCAGACGCCATCACAGTAATGTTCACTTATAAACCAAATATTCCTCTTATTTTCATTAAGCAAAGTCTTAACCATGTGTAACTGTAAATTTCCAGCTTGGAGTTTATTAACATAGTGGTCATTATTTCCTCTGTCCAAAATAATGACATTGCCAACAGGACACTATGCCTGACACTATTCAGTGCAACAACTGCTTGCAATTGTTTGTACTTTTAGCAACTGTCATACTTTCACAGTGCAAATAATAATACCAATATACAAAAGTGTATTAAAATATTAATACAAACATTTATTAACTCAATTTTGCTTTAATATAGATATTGCATTTACATGCAGCTTTGCTGCTAGCAAACTCTGGTGATGAAAATTTCTTCCATTCCCAATACCTGAATTAGTTTCCTCTGAACTCTGTGCATTTGTGATCTCAATTATGCATACAGGATCTGCATGTGTACATACAGTGTGTAAACTTTTAGATGGCAGACCTCTCCCTTGTCCTGAATCGGTAGAAGTCGGTAAACGTTGGGAGGCTTCGGTAGGCACGCAGTTTCGACTGCTGCCAACATTACATAGCTGACTGTGTTGTACAAGGTAGCCATTGTCGTCTGCTTCGTTATTGTTTTGCGCTGTACTGTTCTGCATGTTTTTATTGTGCAGTTGTGCTAAACATTATCAAAATGAGTGAAGAGGCAGTTGCTGGCCCATCTCGGGAGTCGCGAACAACCCCTACCGGTAGGCCTACGGTTAGAAGGAAACCAGTATTATGTAGCGATACTCGCAAAATTATACTGCGTGTGATTGAATGCTGCGAAAGGGAAAGGGAGCAGAAAAAATGCTTCACCCCATTTACAAATCTTCAGCGAGAGCTGCTACATACACAGGACAAAGCATGCATATCATTGGAAGATTCAAACAGTTTTCCAAGAATCATCCTGGCGTATCACCACAAATGCCTGGCAAGAAAAGGTGAGTTTCCATTTCAGATATTTTGTTCGCGATCACTTTGAAGGAGCCCCCTATTTCGTCCGAATTACCTTATATTTCATTTTTCCTTGCTACCGCATTGCTTTGTATGGAAACACCACTAGTTACTGTATTATTTTGAAACACATTCATTTTACAGTACATTTCCAAATTAAAAAAAATACATGCAGTGCAGAAGGAATTTTCTTATAAATCTTTCTCGCTTTTAACTTAGAAAAAGAAGAGGAGAAATTAAAGTAATGATCGATGATTTCAACCAGCATGTCATTCGCGACATGATAGTGGAATTTTATTCAGTGTGGAAGATTGTGCCGAGCCTGCGAACACTGCATCCAGTTCGGAGAACAACTCACGAAAGTTTCATTGCAATCAGATGAATGGTTTGTGAGCGCATAGTATAGTGCCAGCACTGCAACTGGTAGGCGTGCCTTGTCTCCCCCCCCCCCCCCATTCCCCCCAACGGCTCCCCCCCCCTGACCAGCCAATGCTGGCTTCCTCCTCTCCCCGCACTCCTCTCACAACTCTGCCATCTTACAGTTAACACACTGTACTGTATTCCAAAGTAGTATACACCAATAGGAAAATGGCAGCCAAATGACTCTTTAAACAGTTACCATTTTTCAAACAATGGAAATTCCAGGTTGGAATATCAACAACTATGGAAAGACAGATTGCTACTCACTGTAAAGATGACACACAGAGTTGTAGACAAGTGCTGGCTTTTATGATAAGAGGTACATCCCTGTTTACAATCAGTTAAATTTGTGGCACTGTTAAATTAATGATAAATCAAGTTGGTATTTTTTATTTTTATGTATTTATTTTATTTTTTAAAAGAAATTTCCACCATTTGACTGTAAATTACTGTTCATTTATTTTACACAATCATAATTTTGGTTGCGTAGCCATTCTCAAGTGCACGTTGAAATGTTACAATATATCTGTCTGTACGCTATGTCATCATCGAAAAACATTAATGGTCTGGTCCAGAGACCACAATTTTCAACAATTACATGTCACAGAGACAGGTAAAATGTATCGTAAAATTTCAACATGCACTTGATAATGGCTACAAAGCTGAAATCATAATTGTGTTAAGTAAAGGAACAGTAGTTTACAGTCAAATGGTGGAAATGTCTTTCAAAAAGTTCTGACTAGTCCTCCATGAAGGAAAAACCATTAAGTTATTAGTACGTGCACTTTACCAAATCAGCCAAAATAATTGCTTCATTTATGGCACTAAAAGCATTAATTGCTTCATATATAGTTTGTCTCATACATGTTTCTGTTCAAAGTTACACTGAGGTGGAAGAAGGGGCTTGTGTTGGGGTAGGGGGAAGGAAGTAGTGGAGATAGAACTGACATTGACTTTCATTATTAGCTACGAATGTATTAATTACACTGAGGTGACAAAAGTCATGGGATAGCAAAATGCTCATGTACAGATGGCGGTAGTATCACGTACACAAGGTATAAAAGGGCAGTGCAATGGCAGAGCTGTCACTTGCACCCAGGTGATTCATGTGAAAAGGTTTCCAATGTGATTATGGCCACACTACGGGAATTAACATACTTTGCATGCAGAATGGAAGTTGGAACTAGATGCAGACGACATTCCATTTCGGAAACTGTTACGGAATTCAGTATTCTGCAATCCACTGTGTGAAGAGAGTGCCGAGAATACAAAATTTCAGGCATTATCTCTCAACATGGACAATGACTGAGAACAGTGGTGTTTGTGTAGAGTTGTCAGTGCTAACAGTCAAATGTTCATTAGCACAGCGAAGCAAAATTTGGCATTAACAGGCTGTGGCAGCAGACAACCAATGCCAGAAACCTTGCTAACACCACGACATTTCCTGCAGCACCTCTCCTGAGCATGTGACCATATTGGTTGGGACCAGTGCTGTTTTTCTGGGGGAACACTGGGGGGGATGCATACCCCTAAACTTTTTCGTCGACAAAGTAATTTTTTTACAATTTTGGGAAATTGGAAGAGTGCCAAACATTTATTTCATGGACGTAAACTTTTTATTTCATTTTTTCGTGTTGGTAATTGCAATACGAACGCTACCAGTGTAGTTTTTGGTGCGAAAATTGATGTCTGACTGTTTCAAGCATTTCGAAGCTGTGGCAATCGTTCTTGACAACTGAATCACTGGCAGCCAGTTCGACAAGTATGTAGTACTTTCGCCCGCTAATAGTGGACGATGGTAGTGCTAAACAGATACACATATACTCAAATCGCATGCTTCATTTGAGGTGATGTCAACTGAAGTGTTCGATACTACTTTCTCTTGTATGTTTCTGTTTTTCTCGGTGTCGCCTGCTTCATTTCTGTAAAGTTAATCGAAGAGTCTGATACCCTTTCCCCCCCCCCCCCCCTCGATATGTTGATGATGTCATGGCTAAAAGCAGACGGGTGGTATCCCATGCTTCAGTTATAACTAATTTTCGCTGCATTATACCCCATGTCGGAGTACCCTCAAACATTTTTTTATAAAAAAAGCTCTGGTTGGGGCCCTAGATGACTGGAAAACTTTGGCCTGATCAGATGAGTCCTGATTTCAGACAGCACGAGCTGATGGTAGAGTTCAAGTGTGGCGCAGACCCCATGGACCCAAGGTCATAAATGCACTGTACAAGCTGGTGGTGGCTCCATAATGGTATGGAATGTGTTAACACAGGATAGGCTGGGTCCTCTGATCCAACCAGACCGACCATTGACTGGAAATGGCTATATTCGGTTACTTGGAGACCGTTTGTAGCCATTCATGAACTTCCTGTTCCCAAAGAGCGATCAAATTTTTATGGATGACAATCCGCTGCCATGTCAGTGGATCACAATTGTTCACGACTGGTTTGAAGATCCGAGTGAATGGTTTGGCCCCCCAGATTGCCTGACATGAATCTCATTGAACATTTACAGAACATAACTGAGAGGTCAGTTCATTCACAAAATCCTGCACCGGTAACACTTTTGCAGTTATGGATGACTACAGAGGCAGAATGACTCAATATTTCTGCAGAGGACTTCCAATGGCTTGTCGAGTGAATGCCACATTGAGTTACTGCACTTTGTTGGGCAAAAGGAGGCCTGACACAGTACTAGGAGGTATCCCATGGTCACTTCTGCCTAATGTGTACTGTGAGAATGCCATTTCTTAAGGGAGCTCACAACATTTACAGCTATAAATTTCTAAATAATGTGACCTTACTATGACAGGTTTACTGTTTTTTGAAGACTTTTTGAGTGCATGTAGACTGTAGTGCTACTTCAGAATAACCAAGTGTAAACAACAAACAATATTAAGGAGTAAATAGGCTGAGAAGTAAGTGTAGGAATTTCAAATTCTTTGAGGAGGCTGCTACATCATCAGTTTTATATACAATAAAACCCTTTTTAATGAATCTCTAGTGACTCAAACGTTTTTTCCTTAAATGTGAGTTTTGCCAGAGTATGTTGAAAGGGTGACCCAAATTCATAATTAGAGCATGTTTACATGATATCTGTGCTATTTAATTACGGAATTAATGGGTGACCAGAAGTGTCCAATTCCATCTGTCGGCTTTGACCTGTGACGTAGGCTGTTGTGGTGTGTGATGTACGACGGTGCGAAGTTTAGCTTGTGAGTGTCGCGTGTTTGTAGATGTCTTGTTGTGCTATCGGCGGTGCTCTCTGGTGTTGTGTTTGTGGGTTGCATGTTTGGTTTGTTTACATTGACAGGTTTTGTGCTGGTGATTACTGACTGTATAGTGGAATATTTTCCAGTGAGGTGACAGTTCAGTTTAAGTTAATGTAGTGTCGTGTTTGGTTTGTTGTGTCTGAATTTTTTTAGATTACTTTTGTTATGTCATTGTTAGGAATGGATATGACCAGCAAGATGAACAGTTTTTGGTTGTGGAGCATGATGGGCGATAGTCCAATATCGCTGATCAAATTCCTTCAGCTTTTTGGTCTTCTGGTTGAGTTGGTTAAGTGCGCTGTATGGCAGGAAAATATGAGGCTAACCAAAGTTCCGGCGTCTTGGACCAGGGACGGCTATATGTGGAGGTGCCGGTGTGATAACGTTTGGCACTCCATACGCTGGGGTACCTGGTTCGAGAAGTCTAGTTTGGGCATGCGTGAAATTATCTTGAGTTATCATTTTTGTTATCAGTCCTCTCACAGTTTTTGTGCATATGAGGTGGGTGTGAGTGAGCGGACAGTTCTTGACTGGTATTCTTTTTGTCGTGAGGTTTGTTCGGAATACATTAAATACAGGGATAAGTTGGGTGGGGCTGGAGTAGTTGTCGAAATTGATGAGTCACAGTTTGGTAGGAGGAAGTACGGGAGGGGTGAGCATGTGGTTGGGTTATGGGTGGGGGGGTGGCTGTAGTAACGAGGTCTGGGTCTTCTGAATATGTTTTTAGGGTTGCTGAACGGCATACATAAAGGGAGTTAGTGGGGTTGATTCAGGAGTATGTAGAGTTGGTGAGGTTTGGGGAGGTAGGCAGATGGGGAGTGGTTGTCGATTTTTGATTTTGTTGTGGAGGATTTGTTTTGTTGTAGTTCTTTTTTGCTTTTGGTTATTATTTATTTCTTTGTTTTGATTTTTGGAGGGGTGGTGGGTGGGTTGGGAATTTTGTGGTGTCCGACCTAGGGGGCAGTGCTGGAGCTTTGTTGTGGTGAGTTATTTCTTTTTTTGTTAATTTTTTTGTCTGGTTAGAGGATTTGTGGATTATGTGTGTGTGAGATTTTGTTGCTGGTATTGGTGAGTTGGTTTTGTGAGTTGTTGTTGATCTGTGAAGGTGCATGGGAGTATCCGATTCCAGTGGGTGGTTGTAATTGTGGGTGGTTTGGTATTGTGAGTTGATGTTGACTTATGTAGGTGAGTGGAAGTATTCGATTGTAATTTTGTTGTTGTCAGTGGTTTTTTTGAGGTAGCAGTGATTCTGGAGGTGGTTGTAGTTTTGGGTTGTATGAATTGGAATCGGTAGTTTCTTTTGAGCTATTTAGGTCAAGGGAAGTGATCACTCCAGTGGATATGGGCTTTAGTTTATTTTGGAAAGGTTGTGGTTGTTTTATTTTATAGTTTTCTCATTTGGTTTAGTGGCGTGTGTTCACTTTTAGTTTGTCCCCACCCAAAAACCCCCATTTCCCCCACTTGTCCCGTTAGCTTCATTATATTTTTGGAGGAATATGTGTTTGATGGTTTTTCAGGATATTTTCGTGTTTGTTGTCATGTTTACGTAATGACGTCATAGGTGCAATATGGGAGTAGTTGTGAATTGTCATTTCCGCCATATTGGTGACGTCATGGGTCAGAGTAGATGGGTGGAATCGGACGCTTCTGTTAACCCGAATTAACAATACACAGCACTACAAATTCAAATGCAGGAAATCCTTAACTTTTTTAAGAAATCAAGGAGTCTTGTTTGTTTAATCCTTCCAATATATTGTAGTGGAAGGAGCCAACACTCCAGCTGGTTTATGTAAGGTTCATTTACATTAAAAGAGAAGAAGAAATTCCTGACCGTATCAACACCTCGCACAGCACCCTCCTTTTTTCTTCAGTGTCACCACCAGCTCATACCTGTGTTGCTTCATAAGCAGGTGACTCGCATCAATCTCAGGTATGGAAACCAGAACATCAACATCACTAAACTGTCCTGTATTCTTGCATTTTCAGAACTATCAGTTTTGTTATTCCATCCATCTTCTGGAATAACATTGTCTTGTGCTGCAACTGACATATCACAGCCACTTTAACATAATCTGCTGCGTAACAGAATTCTAGGCAGCAACAAAATTGTGCGTAGGCTGTACAAGCAGTCTCATCACTTCCTACCACTCAAAGAATGAAACTGACCTCTGTGCAACTGTTACTCAGTGTTTGGCTGTGACAGAGTGTACAATTTATATCTTAGTAAAACTATAGTTAGAATCAGTAAAAGGAATGTATTTTATTGGAAAACTGACAAAGCAAATAAGTACTTGGACTTACTCCATAGGTGTACATCATAAGCTGCTAAATAAATAAATAAATTATGCCCAAGTGCAGAGGCTGTAGGTGACTTGTGAAGTGCGAGGAAGATACACAACATTTACATTCCTCATTTTATGTATCTGTGAGATATACTGGGCATATACCAATAATAAGTCTAGTTTCTTCCTGTTGCACTCATCTTGGTATCTAAATGCCTGAAAAAGTCGTAAAGATTTCTGACGTCACCAGGGTTTGTCGTAAGTACATAATACCGTTTTTATGTTTTGGAAACAGCAAGGAATTAATAGCAGACGCACCTTTTCACTTCCATCACTATTTTTACCCAACAGCGTCGTCAAAGTTTCTTTATTTTGTTTTATCTCCCTGGTATTTTTTTGCCTTGATTGAATATGGTTTCGCAGGATGTAGCCGCCTGTTTCATAAGCGTTGAAAATGTATCTGGGGTCACAACGCCGTGTCGATCGTGGCAATGTAATGTTCTTTCCATAGTTTACGATTTCTATAATCAGGACCTCACTTCCTTCACTTACACTTTGAAACGGCAGATATAATAGTGTTTTTTAATGCGATCCATCCAGCATTCGATGCACTGAAATTTTCTGTGTCGATTTTCAAAGCGATTTCAGGAACCTCCTCTTGCAGCTTAGGTTTCAGATAATAGGAATGCTTCTACTTCTCAGTGCTTGAAACCACAGTACAAAAATATTTTTCCCGTCACTAAATGTAGACATACGAATATTCCTCCTTTTTGGATCCATAAGAATTGTTAGAACAATTTATCATCTTTGAATAAGCAGCACATGTAGACGGCGCTTAATCGCGTACTTCTTTGCCATGGCGAAAATATTTATGTTAAAATTGTCGTCGACGTCAAGGATGATTGTCAGATTTTGCTGAACTAAGCTTTCAACGTTTGCAGGCCATATTTCCACAAAAGTAAAACTGATAACTTCGACAGTTCAGTAAACGAACAACCAGTTCTCACGCTTCGTAAACTGAAACTTAATATTTTAATAACATCATATCACGTGACGCAAGTCGCAGAGGAATCGATTTCCGATTGTTTCGACGCATATATCGGTAACACTACAAGGGAAGTCGAGTTATTGACTGCGATCTACGTACATGTCGACTGATTGAATCGATTACCATTTATTGCGTCACACGACTATAATACGACTACCCCTAAAGCGAAATGAAATGGAAAGAAATAAAAAAAACTCACTCGAACATTTCATGTTGCAAAACATTTTATGTTTATTCCTTAAAAGCGGGGAATAACAACATTATCCTAATGGGACCGATAGAAATATTCGTTAAAAGCGGAATTTGCTTAAAAGTGGGTTTGTTAATTCGGGATTTTACTGTAATGGATTACATCCTAGATGAATTTTCATCCTGCTGCACAGCGCGCGCTTATTTGAAACTTACTTGCAGATTAAGTGCTATACCCAACCTGAGTTATCCAACCCACTCTCCGAGCTTCACTTACAGCAGTACCTTCTCTCCTCAATATCCTTTTCTCCAGTAGTGATAGCTACTCCCAAAAGTATGCAAGTGAAGAACTGTGAAGTTTGGAATGCAGAAGAGGAAGTAATGATCTAAAGGCAGGTCATAGTTGTGTTTGAATAGTGCAGTGGAGTAACTACCTATGAAACACAAAAGTCCCTGGTTCGAATTCTGGTCCAACACACAGTTTTAATCATCAAGGAATTTTCAACATTATTACCGTTTGCTCTTTCTCTCAGTTGCCTTGCCTAAGATGACATTCAGTATGACAACAAGGATTGACTCTAGACAAACTATGTAAACATAATGAGAAATACTTATAAGGACCAAACTTCCAAGTAAAGCTTCTTGTTTAGTTCATTAATTATTTATTCATGATGCTCTTGTAAATCTCATCAAGAAGGAGAAACCTCCAGGGATGTGGAATGAGTCACAAAGACTGAAGCAACACTTTACAAAAAACTCAGTATGCTCACTGTATTAACAATGAACTATCATTATAAAGCTTAATGCTAATTGTGCTGCACCAGACAAATGTAACAAAGTAAATTGGTGGGAAATCTGCCAGATTATAAAAAAGATTGTTTCTTCTGGAGTTCTATTAAACAGCTGCATTTTATCCACTATAGATAACTGGCTATTTACCGTGCAACTTTAAATGAACAGTGGTAGTGAACATGTAGCTAACACGAATTTTCTATCGATGAATCTCAGCAGTATGCGGCTGGCCAATCTGTCATATTGTAATTTTCTATTAAATTTATAGGGGCCCCCAACTGTTTGCTTATGTTATATGGGAGATTGTCAAAGTCTTTTGCGCCAGAGTAACAATTCTGCTTTTAACTCCGCAGGGGGGAGGCAAAGTCTACATGAAAGTTACTTTTAACAATAATATGAATGTGTGTGAGTTTTTCTAAATTTGAATAAGGACTTGTCCAGTAACTTAGTCTACATTTAAGCATACTTTTAAACATGTCTGCCTGCCACCCAATGCCTCCTCATGTGATGAGTAACACTCTATCATATTTCATATTCTGGAAGATGCCTCTTGCAAGATGTGTAGCTATAAACTTTACACGATATTCTTACTGCAGCATAAATACTATCTTTCATTCAAGACCGCTGCTCCCCAATATAACTCCGTAATACAACAGGAATAGGAAATGTGTGACACACCCTGTTACAGACCTGTGGCCAGCCCTTGGGTATTTGTAAAACTGGTACTGTGTCAATTAGAACTATGTCTATATTTACATCCATACTCTGCAAACCATTGTGAAGTGCATGGCAAAAGGTACTTCCCACTGTACCAGCTATTAGGGGTTGCTCCCACTCCAGTAACACATGGAGTGTGGGAAGAATGATTGCTTATGTTCCTCTGTGTGTGCTGTTAGTAACCTAATCTCATCCTCATGATCCTTAATAGAGCTGCATCTGTCTTCAAGTGTCTTCCAATTCCATTTTTTTTTTATTTTTTTATTTTTAGAATCTCCATAATACCCTTCCATGAGTGAAACAAACCTGTAATGATTCGTGCCACCTTTCTTTGTGTACATTCAGTGTCCTGTGTTGGTCCTATGTGGTATGCGTCCCTCACACTTGAGTAATATTTTAAGCTGGGTCACACAAGTGTCCTGTAAGTTGCATTCTCTGAAGACTGATTTTGCTTTTCCATAGCATTCTACCAGTGAACTGTAGTCTGCATCTACTTTACTTATGACTGAGCCTGTGTTATCATTCCATTTCACTTCCCAACGAATTGTTACCCCCAGGCATTTGTATGAGCTGACTGATTGCAGTTGTGAGTTACTGATATTGCAGTCATAGGATACTATGTTTTTTTTGTTTTTTTGTTTTGTGGCATGCACTATTTTACATTTATGAATACTTAAAGCAATCTCTGCACCACAGTAAAATCTTCTTGAGAACCAACTAAATATTTGGACAGCTTTTTCAGGTAGTGTTTCATTATAGTTAACTATATTAACTGCAGAAATCTGAGGATACTATCAATGCAACGGCATTAATATACAACATGTACAGTGAGGGCCACAACACTCTTCCATGGGGCACACCTGAATTACTTCTACATTTGACAATGGTTCTCCATCCAGGATAACATGCTGTTTCCTCCCTACCAAGAAATCATCAGTTCACTCACAAATTTTGCTTAGTACTTCTTAAAATCATTCTTTCAGTAATAAGCACATGTGTGGCACTGAGTCCTATGTCTATAAATACTGCATCTTCCTGATTGCCTTCATCCATGGCTTTCAAAATGTCATGTAAGAGAAGGACGAGTTGGGTTCACATGATCAATGTTTTCGTAATCCTTACTGGTTGATGTGGAAGACACCATTCTGTTAGATACTTCATTATATTTGAGCTCAGAATATGTTCTAAGATTCTACAACAAATGGATGACAGGTATACTGATGGTAGTTTTGTGGATCACTTCTGCTTCCCTTCTTGGAGATCAGTATGACCTGCACTTTGTCCCAACTACTGGGCACAGTTTTATGTTTGAGGGATCTGTAGTATATTATGGCTAACAGCATGGCTAATTTGATGAAAAATTCAGTATAGGAACTGAATGGTTCCCACCTGCTGCAAGCATGGAATATTAACTGTAATTCAATGAAGTTGCTCTCACTTAATTTTTCTGGACTGATCACGCATCAGTGAAGAACCATAATGGCAGTCACATCTCCTACCACTTAAAATTAGCCAAAGGATATGGTTCAAAGGAGAAATAAATGAATAAATGTTGCAAAAGTGGGTGTACTTTGTAAACATTCATTTATTTGATATCATTAAATGGATCTTTCCTAACGCTAAAGTACAAAGCATTTGGCCCCGAAAGTTAAGTAACATAGCAGAGACCATCACAGTAAGCTGTGAGCAAGTACTGGTGCAGAGGTTGCCATAACAGGAGCCATGGTTACAAAAGAGAGTATTTCTTGTCTGACAGAGTTGCTGTGATGTAGATTTATTTAATTTCATCAGATATAAAAAAAATGCAGCAAATACTAATTTGCCATCCACTTACATACACAATTCTGGATTATTCTCAGCTGCCAAGAAGTTATTTAAAACATGATTATTATAGAAACTGAGCGCATAAGAGTATGCAGTTTCTCACTTGCTAGTAGTGAATTCGTAGCTGCACCACTCTCACGATATTTAGTTTCCCACTGTTTGCTGTTTAATGCAGTTGCCTCACCTGTAGAAGAGGAAGGCCTGGGATGGGAGACAGTGGAACATGACACAGGTGTTTCCTTTCACTGACCCTCAGGTTCGTTCTTCCCTTGGACTGGTAGGATGGAGGTTGTATCGCCTCCCTAGCCCTTCATCATATTCATATTTTGTTCTGTTTCGTCTTTTTGAAGATTGTGTCTAAAATCTGCAACTAATGAAGATGATCTTCAGCAGTCCAAGAAAAGAAATGTCATTTTTTGTAATATAACTAATAGAAAAAGATAGCATTAATTCAGGACATAATTGCATCATCTTTCCTCCTAAAGGGTGTCTTGGTAGAGAAACTACACAGAATTTTCCTCTTTGGTTGTATCACTTCTCCTGGGACCTTCCACAAAATAATCTGCAACATACAACTTGCCATCTTGGACCTTTGTTGCCTTGGATAATGGATACTGGTTACTAAACATATCTCCATGTTGCTCTCAGAAATGGTTTTCTTAACTAACATACCAATTTAAAATCACAATAGGTCCCATATATTAATTAATTTACTTTAAAATTAAATAGTTTTTTTTTTTTTTTGGGGGGGGGGGGGGGTTATCAGTCTTCTGATTGGTTTGATGCGGCCTGCCTCTGTGCCAACCTCTTCATCTCAGAGCAACACTTGCAACCTACATCTTCAAATATTCATTTATTTATTTATTTACACATCAAGTTCTGTAGGACCAAATTGAGGAGCAAATCTCCTAGGTCATGGAACGTGTCAGTACATGAACTTACAACATAAAAGTAATAACAGATGAAAATAAATGTTCATGAACTTGAAAAAAAGTCAGTCCATAAGTTTAAGTAAACGCTATCAGCAATATAATAAGAATCAGCTTAATTTTTCAAGGAACTCCTCGACAGAATAGAAGGAGTGACCCATGAGGAAACTCTTGAGTTTTGAATGGAAAGGGTGTGGATTACTGCTAAGATTTTTGAATTCGAGTGGCAGCTTATTGAAAATGGATGCAGCAGTATACTGCACACCTTTCTGCACGAGAGTTAAGGAAGTCCGATCCAAATGGAGGTTTGATTTCTGCCGAGTATTAACCGAGTGAAAGCTGCTTATTCTTGGGAATAAACTAATATTGGTAACAAGAAATGACAATAAGGAATATACATATTGAGAGGTATATGTCAAAATACCCAGACTCATGAACAGAGGTCAACAAGAGGTTCGTGAACTCACACCACTTATTGCCCGAACCGCCCGCTTCTGAGCCAAAAATATCCTCCTAGAATGGGAAGAGTTACTCCAAAACATAATACCATATGACATAAGGGAATGAAAATAAGCGAAGTAGACTAATTTACTTGTCGAAGTATCTTTCACTTTTGATAACGTTCGAATAGTAAAAATGGCAGTATTAAGTCTTTGAAAAAGATCCTGAACGTGGGCTTTCCACGACAGCTTACTATCTATCTGAACACCTAGAAATTTGAACTGTTCAGTTTCACTAATCATATGCCCGTTCTGTGAGATTAAAACGTCAGGTTTTGTTGAATTGTGTGTTAGAAACTGTAAAAACTGAGTCTTACTGTGATTTAACGTTAGTTTATTTTCTATAAGCCATGAACTGAGGTCATGTACTGCACTATTTGAAACCGAGTCAATATTGCACATGACATCCTTTACTACCAAGGTAGTGTCATCAGCAAACAGAAATATCTTAGAGTGCATATCATTTATATAAATAAGGAACAGGAGTGGCCCCAAAACTGATCCCTGGGGCACCCCCCACCTGACAGTACCCCACTCAGATCCCACATCACAGCCGTTATCAACACTGTGAATAATGACCTTTTGCTGCCTGTTGCTAAAGTAAGAGGTGAACCAATTGTGAGCTACTCCCCTTATTCCATAATGGTTCAACTTCTGGAGGTCAATACAGTCAAATGCCTTTGTTAAATTCGAAACTTTTTGTTTAGCCCATCCAGTACCTCACAGAGAAAAGAGAATATAGCATTTTCAGTTGTCAAACGACTTCTAGAGCCAAACTGTACATTTGATAGCAAATCGTGTGATATAAAATGATCAATTAACCTTACATACACAGCCTTTTCGATAACTTTTGCAAACACTAATGGCATAGAAATAGGTCTAAAATTATCCACATTATCCCTTTCTCCGTTTTTATAAAGCAGATTTACTACTGAGTACTTTAATTGCTCAGGAAACTGGCCAGTCATAAAGGAAAAATTACAAATATGGCTAAATACAGCGGTAATATGTGCAGCACAGTACTTTAATATTCTGCTAGACACTCCATCATAACCATGAGAGTCCTTAGTCTTCAGTGATTTAATTATTGACTCAATCTCCCTCTTGTCTGTATCACAGAGGAGTATTTCAGACGTCAATCTCGGAAAGGCATTTGCTAAGAAATTTATATGATTTCCTGTAGAAACCAAATTTTTATTTAATTCACCAGCAATGCTCAGAAAATGATTGTTAAATACTGTACATATATCTGATTTATCAGTAACAGAAATATTATTACTGTGAACTGACTTTATATCATCAACCTTGTGCTGCTGACCAGACACTTCCTTCACAACTGGCCATATGGCTTTAATTTTATCCTGTGAATTAGCTATTCTATTTACATACCACATACTTTTTGCCTTGCTAATAACATTTTTAAGCACCTTACAATACTTTTTGTAATGCGCTACTGTAGCTTGATTGTGACAACTTCTAACATTTACCGGGCTGTCCATTACTGCTAGTACCCCGTTTAGAAAGTTCTAATGGAAAGCAACTCTCAAAGAGCATGAGAAATGTGTTATGGAAAGCATTATATTTATCATCTATATTATTGGCACTATAAACATCTTGCCACTCTTGTTCCTTGACAAGTTTTAAAAAACTCTCTATTGCTGTTGGATTAATTTTCCTACATAGTTTGTAATTAAATATGACATTGGTTTGAGTACAAAAACCTTTTAGTGTTAAAATTTGTGCATCATGGTCTGAAAGGCCATTCGCCCTTTTACTAACAGAATGCCCATCTAGTAATGAAGAATGAATAAAAATATTGTCTATGACTGTGCTACTGTTCCCCTGCACCCTAGTTGGAAAAAACACAGTTTGGATTAGATCATATGAATTTAGGAGACCTACCAACATCCTTTTTCTTGCACAATCATATACAAAATTAATATTGAAGTCACCACATATAACTACTTTCTGGTACTTCCTACAAAGTGAATCAAGAACCCTCTCTAGCTTAAGCAAAAATGCTCTGAAGTCGGAGTTAGGGGACCTATAAACAACAGCAATTAGAAGTTTAGTTTCACTAAATTCAACTAATGCTGCACAACTTTCAAATATCTGTCCAGTGCAGTGTCGTGATACGTCTATGGACTCAAATGAAATACTGTTTTTTACATACAGAGCCACTCCTCCACCCTGCAAGGAACTCCTTGAGAAACAGTCAGCTAATCTGTAGCCTGCTAAAGGAAGCCTCTGAATTATCAAATTATTTAAGTGGTGCTCTGATATACCAATAATTTCAGAGTTAACATCTATTAGCAGTTCACTAACTTTATCTCTAATACCTCTTATATTTTGATGAAATATGCTAATTCCTTCGCTACTTGGAAACATTACATCCTCTGGAGGTGAGCCCTTAGTTAGAGGGACTTCCTTTAAGCAGGTATACCTATCAGCTGACTTCAGTCTAAAAAAGGTGCAGCTCTAACACCAACTACTACAGGAATTTTTCCATGAGTGACACCACTACCACCACCACCACCCCCTACACTGTCACATATAAGATTAGCCAGCCACCCTTCCCATACCTATTGAGGTGCAGGCCATGCCTAGTGAAACCCCATCTACTGATAGACCCAACTGGCACCACTGAGATGTGATCCATGCCCTCCACCATCAGTGCCCTCCCCAAACCCACATTAGCGCACCTCACAGCTGCATTAAGGTGAGGCTGATCATGACGCTGAAACAGTTGCACGAAATGCACATTAGTGTCACCACTGACATCATATTCCCCGTCCATGTCGAGACTGTTCCCTGCTCCACCCACTATCACTACCTGATCCTCCTTTGTAAAATTCTTACATAACTCCCCTATGCTTTCAGTCACCTGAGCCAACCCTGCACTAGGCTTCACAATGCTGGTGACCTGGTACTCACTCCCCAACACTTCCTGCAACTGCTGGCCCACACCTCTACCATGGGAACTACCAGCAGCAGAACCTTCTTTCTGCTAGACTTTGCAACTAACCTAGGCCTCCTAATTGCTGAGGACTGCTACAAGTTACCTACATCTACAGCTACTCGAGGCTCCTCTCCACTCAACTCTGACAGTTGGTCATATCTATTGCATGTATGCAAAGTAAAACTGTCTGAATACCTCCTCTTCCTAGCTACCTTCTTGCCGACTGCCAGTTCCCATTCCCCACCACCCTTCACCCTCCTCAACCTATCTAGTTCCTCCTTTGCGCATTGTAACTGCACCTGAAGGGCACAGATCTTACGCTCCTACTCCTCTGTTAACTTGCTTCTACTACAGATTCTACATTCCCAGGAGAGGATCTCCCTAAAATGACCACTGGCTTCCCCACTGCATTCCCCCCAATGAAAATACTTTGAACAAATCCCACACCGTAATCCACTACTCACAAACCTACGACAGAGCCCACACTTTTCAATCACAGTAAAATTTTACAGTTACTGAAAAAAAAAAGAAAAAGCTATATGTCTACGTTACCAAAGTTCAGTTACACCAGTAGAACTATTTAAGAACTAACAATAATGGTCTCGAAATTCTCTGCCTACTAAGAAAGCAGCTACTTGTATTAATACTACTACAACACAGCCGATACCAATACCAGCAAAACTTCACAAAATTATTAGCTAAAACCAAAAAATTAAAACGACCACTGTAACACTGAGCAAAGTTAAAACACTGAATGAAAATTTTACTCAAATATTTCACTAGGAAGAATAATAAATGTCAGTTGAAAACTAAAGCTTGAAATTTACTGAATGACTCAACACACTGAAAACTCTATAAAACACAGCGAGCGAACGATTACAAAAGTTTATTAAGTCATTATTTCACCACAAACGGCATGCAACACCACTGCAATGTATTAAATTTAATAACTGTATTACAGAGCACAAATAAGTTTGTCAGTACTTGGGCTATAACCACTACAGCTGCAGTGTATGCCACAAAATGTAAACACACTACTGAGACGCGAGGCTTAGACGAACGACGAAAGCACACTCACAAATAATAGACCACTTGAGTCAATAACACAGGAAGAAAGACTGAGATTAATCAAAATCCACTAATGAGTTACTTTTACAGCAAAATATTAACACAAATAAACTTTAAAATAAGTAAATGAAGTCACTGGATGTATTCCAATCTCTGCCTTCCTCTACAGTTTTTACCCTCTACAGCTCCATCTAGTGCCATGAAAGTAATCCCTGATGTCTTAACAGATGTCCTATCATCCTGTCCCTTCTCCTTGTCAGTGTTTTCCACATATTCCTTTCCTCTCCAATTCTGTGCAGAACCTCCTCATTCCTCACTTTATCAGTCCACGTAATTTTCAACTTTCACTTGTAGCACCACATCGCAAATACTTCAATTGTCTTCTGTTCTGGTTTTCCCACAGTCCATGTTTCAATACCATACAATGCTGTGATCCAGAAGTACATTCTCAGAAATTTCTTCTTCAAATTAAGGCCTATGTTTGATACTAGTAGACTTCTCTTGGCCAGGAATGCCCTTTTTGCCACTACTGGTCTGCTTTTGATGCCCTCCTTGCTCTGCTGTATTGGTTATTTTGCTGACGAGGTAGCAGAATTCCTTAACTTCATCTACTTCACGATCGTCAATCCTGATGTTAAGTTTCTCACTTTTCTCATTTCTGCTACTTCTCATTACTTTTGTCTTTCTTCGATTTACTCTCAGTCTATATTCTGTACTCATTCGATTGTTCATTCCATTCAGCATATCATTTAATTCTTCTTCACTTTCATAGCAATGTCATCAGTAGATTGTATCATTGATATCCTTTCACCCTGAATTTTAATTCCACTCCTGAACCTTTCTTTTATTTCCAACATTGCTTCTTTGATGTACAGATTGAACAGTAGGGGGGAAGGACTACATCCCTCTCTTACACCCTTTTTACTTGGTCGTCCACTCTTATTGTTCCCTCTTGGGTCATCCACTCTCATTATTCCCTTTTGGCTTTTGTACATATTCTTTTATTACCCGTCTCTCCCTATAGTTTACCCTATTTTCCTCAGAATTTTGAACATCTTGCATCACTTGACATTGTTGAAAACTTTTTCCAGATCAACAAATCTTATGAATGTGTCTTGATTTTTCTTTAGTCTTGCTTCCATTGTCAACCACATCAGAATTGCCTCTCTTGTGCATAAAGCCAAACTGATGGTCATCTAGCACATCCTCAATTTTCTTTTCCATTCTTCTGTATATTATTCTTGTCAGTAACTTCGGTTCATGCACTGTTAAGCTGATTGTGCAATAATTCTCGCACCAGTCAGCTCTTGCAGTCTTCGGAACTGCTTGGATGATATTTTTCTGAAAGTCAGATGGTATGTTGCCTGACTCATACATTCTACACACCAATGCGAATAGTCATTTTGTTCCCACTTCCCCTAATGATTTTAGAAATTCTGACAGAATGATGTCTATCCCTTCTGCCTAATTTGAGTATTCCAAAGCTCTTTTAAGTTCTGATTCTAATACTGGATCCCCTATCTCTTTTAAACTGATTCCTGTTTCTTCTTCTTTCACATCAGACAAGTTTTCCCCCATATAGAGGCCTTCAGTGTACTCTTTTCACTTATCCACTTTCTCTTCTGCATTTAACAGTGGACTTCCCATTGCACTCTTAATGTTACCACCTTTGTTTTTAATGTCACTGAAGGTTCTTTTGACTTTCCTGTCAGTCCTTCTGGCAACCATTTCTTTTTCGATTTCTGCGCATTTTGCATGCAGCCATTTCATCTTACCTTCCCTGCACTTCCTATTTATTTCATTCCTCAGCGACTTGTATTTCTGTATTCCTGAATTTCCTTGAGCATTGTTGTACTTCCTTCTTCCATCAATCAACTGAACTGTTTCTTCCGTTACCCATGGTTTCTTTGCAGTTACCTTCTTTGTACCTATGTTTTTCTTTCCAACTTCTGTAATTGCCCTTATTACAGATGTCCACTCCTTTTCAAACGTACTGCCTACTGAGCTGCTCTTCAAATGTACTGCCTACTGAGCTGCTCTTCAAATGTACTGCCTACTGGGCTATTCCTTATTGCTATATCTATAGCCTTAAAGAACTTCAAGCATCTCTCATCATCCCTTAGCATTTCTGTACCCCACTTCTTTGCGTATTGATTCTTCCCAACTAATCTCTTGAACTTCAGGCTACTCTTCCTCACTACTACATTATATCTGAGTCTATATCTGCTCTGGGCATGCCTTACAATCCAGTATCTGACTTCAGAATCTCTGTCTGAACATGATTTGATTTGATTTGAATTATTGAGCACCTGTTTTATCATGTACAATGATATGGGATTTGTCATATGTTAAATACAGAAAAAATATGAATAACAACTTGTTATGTAAGAAATATCAGTGAACAATCTGAATTAAATATATGGGCAAAAACAATTATAGCTTACATAATATAAATTTGTAACAATATAGGACACAAATAAGTTACATATATTCTGTGTATAATGGACAACAACAAGAAACAATGATTATAACACTCTATATTGACAAATTAATTAATTTTTGTGTGTACATAAAAGAGTCTACCCCACGACACAAGTTTGTATATGAGTGACTTGTAAGATAGGTGAAGGCACGCTATCTTTCTGAAGAATTCATGTATTCACTAACACTGTAAAAACTATTGCTAATTAACATTCCTTTGAGTTCACTTTTAAAACTGCTCAGCTTCTGAATCCTTTTAATTTTTAAGGGAAGAGCACTATAGAGAATTTTTGGGTGGTATATTGCACTCTTGTTGTACTGGGCTTTCTTATGCACTTCTCTGTGAAAGTCATTACTCTGTCTTGTTGTATAGTCATGGAACTCCTTTAAACTGGGGGTGAGACTTCAGAAAGCATATACTTTCGTAGATGTAAGTGGATGGAAGAGTCATGGTTTTATATTCCTTGAAAAATTCCCTACATGGATCTCTAGGTGCAGCTCCTTTTATGATCCTTATCGCTCGTTTTTGAATAATAAAAGAGGGTTTTGCCTGACTTGGATTGCCCCAAAATATGACACCATATCGCAAAAGACTATGCATAAATGCATAATATGTACACAGTACTGTTTGATCACTGCAGCAATTTTTGAGCATTCTAAATACATAGCAAATTTACTTAATTTTTTCTTGAGCACATCTATATGCTTGTCCCACTTTAGATGGTCATCTAACCAAATTCCTAAGAATTTTGTATTTGGCATTTGTAGTATATCCTGTTGACCTAGCTTCACAGTTATATTGGGCTTCACATTATTTGAAACATGTCTGTAATTCATCCATAATGTTTTTTTCTCATTCACAAATAAACTGTTGTCCCTGAACCATTTACTTGCTTCAACTGTTGTTGTTTCAATTTTCTTGTTAAGGTCAGTCTCATTCTGAGCTTTAATAAACAGACTTGTATCATCAGCAAAAAGTACACAATCAGCTTGTGTTAAATAGTTTGGCAAGTCATTTACTAAGATCGAGAACAACAGGGGTCCCAACACCGAACCTTGGGGCACCCCATAACTAACTTCCTTATAACCAGAAAAGTATGACTTTCCATCATGAACTATTTCTACTTTCTGGGATCTGCCAGATAAGTATGACTTAAACCATGCATGAGCAGTACCACGGACTCCATAGCAACTAAGTTTTTCGAGCAGTAGTTTATGATCAATAATGTCAAAGGCCTTTGATCAATCTAAAAAGACCCCACAATTTACTTCATTATTATCAATGGAATTTCGGACAAGTTTTAGAAAGTTGTATATAGCTGTTTCAGTTGATCTAGTCTTTCGAAAGCCATTTTGTTCATTGACCAATATTCCACTTTTTTTTTTTTTTTTTTTTTTTTTAGGAAATTAGAGAGTCTTCCATACATTACTCTTTCTATAATTTTTGAAAAACAAGATAACATTGATAAAGGCCTGTAGTTTTTTACATCATAATGATCCCCATTTTTGTACAATGGTTTTATAACTGATTGTTTCAGCTTTCTAGGGAAAGTGCCAGTACTGAAAGATGCATTAATTATATCTACAAGAAGAGGAGTAATATATCTGCTGTGTTTAATGATTTTGTCTGGAATGCCATCTGTGCCACAGGATAATTTATTTTTTAGTTTGCTGATGGCATTCTCTACTTCATGTACTGTTACAGGATACAAAAACATAGTTTTGGGATTCAATGTGATGTTATGACTGATGTCTGTACTACTTTGGGTTCATATGACGTTTTGAACTACACTTGTAAAATGACTGTTGAATATATTGGCAATGTGTAATGGATCATTTATAGTTTTGTCCTCAGTTTTAATAACAGTGTTGTTTCTTACTTTGCTTCTTCCTAAGTTACTGTTGATCACTTTCCAAACTGATTTCATTTTGTTGTTGCCATTATTTCTACTGATATATGAATCATTATTTAACTTTTTTGCCGCAGTAATTACTTTCTTGTATAATTTCCTATAACACTTAACATGTTGTTTCAAAGTGGGATTTTGCCTTGCTGATTTACTTAACATTTTGAGTTGCTCTCCAGATTTTCTTATGCCCTGTGTTATCCATGTGTTAATTTTGCTTTTACTTTCATTTTATTGAGGGGAAAAGCAATTTCAAAGTTATGTTTGTAACCAGCTAGAAATGACTCAAACTTCATGTCTATACTGTCATACTTATCTACACTCCTGGAAATGGAAAAAAGAACACATTGACACCGGTGTGTCAGACCCACCATACTTGCTCCGGACACTGCGAGAGGGCTGTACAAGCAATGATCACACGCACGGCACAGCGGACACACCAGGAACTGCGGTGTTGGCCGTCGAATGGCGCTAGCTGCGCAGCATTTGTGCACCGCCGCCGTCAGTGTCAGCCAGTTTGCCGTGGCATACGGAGCTCCATCACAGTCTTTAACACTGGTAGCATGCCGCGACAGTGTGGACGTGAACCGTATGTGCAGTTGACGGACTTTGAGCGAGGGTGTATAGTGGGCATGCGGGAGGCCGGGTGGACATACCGCCGAATTGCTCAACACGTGGGGCGTGAGGTCTCCACAGTACATCGATATTGTCGCCAGTGGTCGGCGGAAGGTGCACGTGC
Organism: Schistocerca piceifrons; assembly: GCF_021461385.2. Lineage (NCBI taxonomy): Eukaryota > Metazoa > Arthropoda > Insecta > Orthoptera > Acrididae > Schistocerca > Schistocerca piceifrons. The sequence continues at coordinate 237,684,696 of NC_060143.1, forward strand.
CCGTCGACCTGGGACCGGACCGCAGCGACGCACGGAAGCACGCCAAGACCGTAGGATCCTACGCAGTGCCGTAGGGGACCGCACCGCCACTTCCCAGCAAATTAGGGACACTGTTGCTCCTGGGGTATCGGCGAGGACCATTCGCAACCGTCTCCATGAAGCTGGGCTACGGTCCCGCACACCGTTAGGCCGTCTTCCGCTCACGCCCCAACATCGTGCAGCCCGCCTCCAGCGGTGTCGCGACAGGCGTGAATGGAGGGACGAATGGAGACGTGTCGTCTTCAGCGATGAGAGTCGCTTCTGCCTTGGTGCCAATGATGGTCGTATGCGTGTTTGGCGCCGTGCAGGTGAGCGCCACAATCAGGACTGCACACGACCGAGGCACACAGGGCCAACACCCGGCATCATGGTGTGAGGAGCGATCTCCTACACTGGCCGTACACCACTGGTGATCGTCGAGGGGACACTGAATAGTGCACGGTACATCCAAACCGTCATCGAACCCATCGTTCTACCATTCCTAGACCGGCAAGGGAACTTGCTGTTCCAACAGGACAATGCACGTCCGCATGTATCCCGTGCCACCCAACGTGCTCTAGAAGGTGTAAGTCAACTACCCTGGCCAGCAAGATCTCCGGATCTGTCCCCCATTGAGCATGTTTGGGACTGGATGAAGCGTCGTCTCACGCGGTCTGCACGTCCAGCACGAACGCTGGTCCAACTGAGGCGCCAGGTGGAAATGGCATGGCAAGCCGTTCCACAGGACTACATCCAGCATCTCTACGATCGTCTCCTTGGGAGAATAGCAGCCTGCATTGCTGCAAAAGGTGGATATACACTGTACTAGTGCCGACATTGTGCATGCTCTGTTGCCTGTGTCTATGTGCCTGTGGTTCTGTCAGTGTGATCATGTGATGTATGTGACCCCAGGAATGTGTCAATAAAGTTTCCCCTTCCTGGGACAATGAATTCACGGTGTTCTTATTTCAATTTCTAGGAGTGTAGATCCCAACTTGTATTTTTTAACAAGGAATTAAAAATCCTAATGTTGTCCTCATTAATACATCTCCTGTGGATGTGTTTCTTACTTGGCCTACAGTTTTTACAGAGTACATTATTTATACTAAGTTTTAGTGCTTTATGATCAGAGAATCCACTGTCAATCACTTCTACAACATTGTCTAGTTTATGTATGTCAAGAAATATTTGGTCTATTATTGTTTCAGAGTTCTTTCCATGTCTAGTGTATTCAAAGATAGTTGGTGCTAAATTATGCGAACAAAAGACATTGATCAGTTTTGTAACATTTAAACAGTTGATTTTAAAGTTGACATTGAAATCTCCAAGTACAATAATGCTTTCTGTAGAATGTCTTAACTCACTAAAAAGACTTTCAACACTGTCCAAAAATTCCATAAAGTTGGCTGAGGGGAACAGCATACACACACAATAATTATTTTAATGTTTATAAGTTTGCAAACGCAATATTCAAAAACTTTTTCAATGTTTTTTATCTTACTGAACTTGATTTCTTTACATTCAATTCCTTGTCTGACATAAATGCATGTTCCTCCCCCTTTAAAAGTTTCTCTACAGAAGCTACTAACCATTTCATATCCTGTTATTCTGGCAGTAAAAGCTTGATTTTCTTTTAGCCAATGTTCACATACACATAAAACTGAAACATTCTTTAGTTCATCAAGCAATAGTACTCCTAATTCTGGAATCTTACTAATTATACCCTGTACATTTTGATATAAAACTACTAATTTTTTATCCTTAGCATTTGTTGCAGTGCTCATCGCATTGGCTGATTGCTGCCTGCCTCCAATAAAAAAATCTTTGAGATGGCCTGGTGGTGACACTCTTCTTTTGCTTAAGGGGCGGGTGGTTTTCATTGCTTCTGCTGGTTTAGTTGGTACTGTTGTTGAACCTGTCAGTGATGTGAGCTGATCTGCTTCTACTGAAGACGGTGATTGTAGTACTGGAGAAGATGCTGTAGACTGGGCTACTGGAGGCAGAAGAATAACGGTCTCTCTTTCCTTAGTAGGTACTGTTGTTGAAGCTGCCAGCAGTGTAGGCTGATCTGCTTCTCTTGAAGATGGTGATTGTTGTCCAACACATGATGCTGTAGACTGGGTTTCTGGAGGTGGAAGAATAATGGGCTCACTTTTCTTGCATCTGCCTAGTGAACAAAGGAAGTCTCGGATTTTTTGTCCTAATAGAATCTTTCCCCTGTTGTTTAAATGCAGACCATGTTGGGTATAATGTTCTCTCTCTAGTGAATCTACACTCATGAAATGTGAGTTCTGGAATGCTTTGCATATCTTCTTGAACTGTCTGTTAGCCTTAATGATTTCTTTACTAACAATAGAAGTAGTCATAAGATCGTGTCTATGGGGAATACCAACGACAATTACAGGTGTCCTAGCAAAGCCCAAAATTTCTTTCAAATTGTTAGTGGATTTGTAAAGTTCATTCCTGTAGACATCATTAGCTCCACCTATTATAATTGTACACTGAGTTGTGCTGGGGCAATTTCCGACTTTTATGTTTGTTGTGATTTCAGACATAGGTGCCCTCGGTTTTACAATGGCGGTTGCATTTACATGATAATTATCACGTAAGATTTCAGCAAGACCATGTCCGTGGCTGTCAGAATATATACACACATTTGATTCAGAAATCTGTGAATGTAACACTGTATTAATTTGCACATGTTCCTTTGTGTGATTTACAGTACCGGTAGGACTACCTGTAGTTACTTCACTCTGCGTATTTATCACTGTGTTTACAGCTGTATGAAACATATTTTTACACTGTTTACGATGCACTGCACTAGACATAACATAATCTTCCCTGTACGTAGTTTTACCTGTATTCACACCTGCCTCAAGTGCACTGATACATACGTTTATTGCTGTGTGCAGCATGTCTTTACACTGTTTACGATGCACTGGATTAGGTGTAACATATTCACTGTTATCATCATTAATACTATCCGAGCTGCTAAGAAGGTTTCTCATCATTTTCTTAAGTAGATTTGTATACTGTTCGCACATTTCCACATCACGCTGTAGAGAACATAATACACTTTTGTCTTGTCCATCTGCAAACATTTTGGCTGCAATCTGTCAGCTGTTACATGTTGTTACCCCACACTCACAACTTGGATTATTAAAGTTAGTAACACCAAAACATTCTATGTGGTACCATTTTTGCAATGTAGAACAAATTTTTATTCTCTTATGTACTATTTCACTACATAATACACACTTTATAGACACTATGCAATTAATTTTCATGGAGCAACTCATTTGTCCTACTATACCAGACGCCATGGTTCTAACTGAAATCTTCCTGTATCACCCGGTCTTTTGCAAGTTTACCTTCTCCTCTTGTGATTCTTGAACAGAGTATTTACTATTACTTGCTGAAATTTATTACAGAAGTCAATTAGTCTTTCTCCTCTCTCATTCCTTGTCCAAAACCCATATTCTCCTCTAACCTTTTCTTCTATTCCTTCACCTACAACTGCATTCTAGTCTCCCATGACTATTAGATTTTCATCTCACTTTGTGTACTGTATTATCCTTTCAGTATCCTCATATACTTTCTCTAGCTCTTCACCATCAGCTTTCAATGTCAGCAAGTGTATAAAAAATATTGTTGTCGGTGTTTGTTTGCTATCAATTCTGACAAGAACAACCATACTACTTGACTGTTCACTGTAACACACTCTTTGCCCTCCCTTTCTATTAATCATAAATCCTTCTCCAGTTATACAATTTTCATGCTGCTGTTGATGTTACCCTATACATATTATAAGCTTAATTAAACAAATTGGCCACAATATGCCCAAGAATTAAATTTTTGGGGATTCTGCTTATAAACTCAATTTACCAGCATTTAAACATAAATATAAAGAATGTATGTAATAAAAAGGGCCTAAACGAATGAGTGTTGATTATTCACACCTCTGATTATATCTGCTTGGATTATAATTCATTTAGGTATGCTTAAATTGTAAGTCTTTGCTTAGCTTAGGACCTACCGACTTAGTTATTATGCCTCTGTCTAATACATCTAGTAGAATTTCTACTTTAATCTCCTTCTTGTGATTTGTAAAATTTCTTCCATTCCATTAGGCCATCTGGTGCAGCAACCATATGCAGAATATATGAATTAAAAACAGTTTTGGTTGCAATTTATTCTTTTATTAACAACATGTTTTGCCTTCATGTGGTGTCTTAAGATTATTTATGGGGATAACAACATGAGCAAAAATAAGGTATGATCTATCTTGCACATCTCTAAATGGGAATCAGAAATTCTTACTGACATTAACCCCCCCCCCCCTCCCCCACTCATGTACCATGGACCTTGCCATTGATGGGGAGGTTTGCGTGCCTCAGCGATGCAAATAGCCATATCGTAGGTGCAACCACAACAGAGGGGTATCTGTTGAGGGGCCAGGCAAACGTGTGGTTCCTGAAGAGGGGCAGCAGCCTTGTCAGTAGTTGCAGGGACAACAGTCTGGACGATTGACTGATCTGGCCTTGTAACTCTAACCAAAATGGCCTTGCTGTGCTGGTACTGCGAACGGCTGAAACCAAGGGGAAACTACAGCCGTAATTTTTCCCAAGGGCATGCAGCTTTACTGTATGATTAAATGATGATGGCATCCTCTTGGGTAAAACATTCCGGAGGTAAAATAGTCCCCCATTCAGATCTCCAGGCGAGGACTACCCAGGAGCATGTTGCTATCAGGAGAAAGAAAACTGGCATTCTATGGATTGGAGCGTGGAATGTCAGATCCCTTAATCAGGCAGGTAGGTTAGAAAATTTAAAAAGGGAAATGGATAGGTTAAATTTAGATATAGTGGGAATTAGTGAAGTTCAGTGGCAGGAGGAGCAAGACTTCTGGTCAGGTGAATACAGGGTTATAAATACAAAATCAAATAGGGGTAATGCAGGAGTAGGTTTAATAATGAATAAAAAAATAGGAGTGCGGGTAAGCTACTAAAAACAGCATAGTGAACACATTATTGTGGCCAAGATAGATATGAAGCCCAAGCCTACCAATGTAGTACAAGTTTATATGCCAACTAGCTCCACAGATGACGAAGAGATTGATGAAATGTATGATGAGATAAAAGAAATTATTCAAATAGTGAAGGGACACGAAAATTTAATGGAAGAGGAAGCCGCCTGGTAGAATTTTGCACAGAGCATAACTTAATCATAGCTAACACTTGGTTCAGGAATCATAAAAGAAGGTTGTATACATGGAAAAAGCCTAGAGATACTAGAAGGTATCAGATAGATTATATAATGGTAAAACAGAGATTCAGGAACCACATTTTAAATTGTAAGACATTTCCAGTGGCATATGTGGACTCTGACCACAATGTATTAGTTATGAACTGTACATTAAAACTGAAGAAACTGAAAAAAGGTGGGAATTTAAGGAGATGGGACCTGGATAAACTGAAAGAACCAGAGGTTGTAGAGAGCTTCAGGGAGAGCATTAGGGAATGATTGACAAGAATGGAGGAAAGAAATACAGTAGACGAAGAATGGGTAGCCTTGAGAGATGAAATAGTGAAGGTAGCACAGAATCAAGTAGGTAAGAAGACAAGGGCTAGTAGAAATCCTTGGGTAACAGAAGAGATATTGAATTTAATTGATGAAAGGAGAAAATATAAAAATGCAGTAAATGAAGCAGGCAAAAAGGAATACAAATGTCTCAAAACTGAGATCAACAGGAAGAGCAAAACAGCTAAGCAGGGATGGCTAGAGGACAAATGTAAGGGTGTAGAGGCACATATCACTAGGGGTAAGATAGATATTGCCTACAGGAAAATTAGAGAGACCTTTGGAGAAAAGAGAACCACTTGTATGAATATCAAGAACTCAGATGGAGACCCAGTTCTAAGCAAAGAAGAGAAAGCAGAAAGGTGGAAGGAGTATATACAGGGTCAATACAAGGGCGATGTTCTTGAGGACAATACTACAGAAATGGAAGAGAATGTAGATGAAGATGTAATAGGAGATATGATACTGCGTGAAGAGTTTGACAGAGCACTGAAAGACCTAAGTTGAATCAAGGCCCCGGGAGTAGACAACATTCCATTAGAACTACTGACAGCCTTGGGAGAGCCAGCCCTAACAAAACTCTACCATCTAGTGAGCAAGATGTATGAGACAGGCGAAATACCCTCAGACTTCAAGAAGAATATAATAATTCCAATCCCAAAGAAAACAGGTGTTGACAGATGTGAAAATTATGAACTATAAGTTTAATAACCCATGGCTTCAAAATACCAACACGAATTCTTTACAGATGAATGGAAAAAATTGGTAGAGGCTGACCTCGGGGAAGATCAGTTTGGATTCCGTAGAAATATCAGAACACGTGAGGCAATACTGACCCTACGACTTATCTTAGAAAATAGATTAAGGAAAGGCAAACCTACGTTTCTAGCATTTGTAGACTTAGAGAAAGCTTTTGACAATGTTGACTGGAATACTCTCTTTCAAATTCTGAAGGTGGCAGGGGTAAAATACAGGGAGCGAAGGGCTATTTACACTTTGTACAGAAACCAGATGGCTGTTATAAGAGTTGAGGGGCATGAAAGGGAAGCAGTGGTTGGGAAGGGAGTGAGACAAGGTTGTAGCCTATCCCCGATTTTATTCAATCTGTATACTGAGCAAGCAGTGAAGGAAACAAAAGAAAAATTCGGAGTAGGTATTAAAATCCATGGAGAAGAAATAAAAACTTTGAGGTTCGCCGATGACATTGTAATTCTGTCAGAGACCGCAAAGGACTTGGAAGAGCAGTTGAACGGAATGGATAGTACCTTGAAAGGAGGATATAAGATGAACATCAACAAAAGCAAAACGAGGATAATGGAATGTAGTCGAATTAAGTCGGGTGCTGCTGAGGGAATTAGATTAGAAAATGAGACACTTAAAGTAGTAAAGGAGTTTTGCTATTTGGGGAGCAAAATAACTGATGATGGTCGAAGTAGAGAGCATATAAAATGTAGACTGGCAATGGCAAGGAAAGCGTTTCTGAAAAAGAGAAATTTCTTAACATCGAGTATAGAGTTAAGTGTCAGGAAGTCGTTTCTGAAAGTATTTGAATTTAGTGTAGCCATGTATGGAAGTGAAACGTGGACAATAAATAGTTTAGACAAGAAGAGAATAGAAGCATTCAAAATGTGGTGCTACAGAAAAATGCTGAAGATTAGATGGGTACATCACATAACTAATGAGGAGGTATTGAATAGAATTGGAGAGAAGAGAAATTTGTGGCACAACTTGACTAGAAGAAGGGATCGGTTGATAGGGGATATTCTGAGGCATCAAGGGATCACCAATTTTGTATTGGAGGGCAGCATGGAGGGTAAAAATCTTAGAGGGAGACCAAGAGATGAATACACTAAACAGATTCAGAAGGATGTAGGTTGCAGTAGGTACTGGGAGATGAAGAAGCTTGCACAGGATACAGTAGCATGGAGAGCTGCATCAAACCAGTCTCAGGACTGAAGACCACAACAACAACAACTGACTTTAAAATTTTCTTCCACAACACTTTAAAAACAATATAACAGCTATGTGCTAGACTGAGGCACATGTTGCATCAGATGGAGCTGCCGAGACCTCTTCCTCGGCAGGTTCATCTGATTCGACATGTACTTCTTGTGATTATTAATGGTGGTAATCTATTAATAAATGATCCATACATCACTGTAGAATTTGGTTTCCATTTCTCTTCACATTTACTAACACAAAGTTTAGTTCAAAGATGAAAGGAAATTATCAACAAAATAACTGTGTGTGTTGTCAGACTCACTGTGAAATTTACCATACTGACACACAGTATCTAAACATTTCAGCTGAATGACTTTTAAGTTAAGATTTCTATTAAAAGGCGCAGACTGACTAATGTAGTGACTGTGCTGACTGAAAACGTAGATTATCTGTGAGATCACTGCTAGACCCTGACTGACTGAGGCTATGTGCGTAATACCTCTTTGAAACACGTGTGTTACAGAAATTAAGATTTGGTAAAATATCAGTTTATATCATTTTAAATATTAATGTAATTATAAAAGACAGAAAAATTAAAAGGAACAAAGATAAAATAAGAAGAGAAGTAAGTTTAACTACGAGCTGTACAGCTAGCATATGTCAAAATTATCAGTGCTTCGGTATGTGAGAGGAGTTTTAATGTGCAAAGGGAGTCCCAAAATTTGCCAATGAGTTTTTAACAAGTGAAATCTTCTAAGTTAAATAATAAACCCACTGAAATGCTACTTCAGTGAAAGTATGCATTTTCAGAAATAGAAAACTTAGGGCTACAAAACAAAAGCACTGGATTTTGGAAAAGAGTACATTTTGAGAGTAGAACACTGTGGAATATGAAAATTTTTAAATACAAACAACTTTTGAAATATTAAGTTTTTGCAAGAAGTGAGATGTTTACTGAAAAGTAGAGGATAAGGGCTTTATAAAAAAGCTAGGCCAACCTTAAAACAAGAAATTTTTAGCATAACTGAATTTTAACATTTTCATTGCTTGTAGGTGTAGTAAACCATAAATATTTCTTTAAATAAAATGTTTCCATAAGAACTAAATATACTTCTGTCATCAGTAATTAATAAATTATACAGTGAATAATGAAATACTCCTTGAACAAGAAATCAATTATTTGATGCAACTACTGTGCATGAACTACTAATGAAAAGAACTATAAAATTAAAAAATTATAATAATGACATCACTATAACAAGCAAGGTAATACCACTTTGCCCTGTCATTGGCTCCTCCTGTTCTGCAATCCATTAGACATGTCACTGCTGTGATCCATTGGTATGACGCAAATAAATAAATAAATAAATAAAAATGATTCACCATGGACATTAACCTGCAAATATTTCAGCATCTTTTCGTGGAGGAATTTGACATGGGAATTGTCACTTTGTTCATAGTTTCCGTGAAAGTGACAATATTTCAGAGCTTGTCCAAGATACAAGAGAGCTCACTTGTTATTTTCATCACATACCTGCAAGACAATGATGTGGTTAAGTCCTTTGAAATAGCTGCCCCAGTAATTATTTTTTAAGGCAAATGCTGAGAATTTTGGTCGTGGTACTGTAGTCACTGTCATGGATTTTATATTTAAGTAGTACCAACAGCTACATTTGATGGTGGTGCTTGAGGTGTTGCATTAGTTGCAGCAGTTTTGTTATTGTTGCTGGCACCGTTTCTACAGTTGTACAAGTTCTGTATACACGATCAGTGTTTGGTGCTGCATTAAATTCAGAAATTCTCACTGCCATTCCATCTTTAAGCATTAAAAAATGATGCATCAGTGTCATCTGTTGTATACGTACACACTTACATAAACAATACATTGATGTAACAGATACTTCAGATCATTATTGCCTGTCAAGGGACAAAACTGTCCATCATACTGCACATGATACATTCAGTATGAGGGTGGTTCGATAAGTATGATAAATTTCCTTGAAAGAATGGAATGTTTTTGTTGTGCCTTCATGTTTGGTAAGCTTGAGTATTCCAAGGATGTATAAAGAATTTCAACAACATATAGTGTACAGTTCATTGTTGACAGCCCTCTGAATTGGTAAGTGTGTTGACTGTGATTTAAAATGAAGAAAACTGTATTTTGTGCTGTTCTTAAACATTTTTATTTGAAAATCTGGACTGCCCACCTGACTAAAACTGAATTGAATGAAGTACACGATCACTGAGGACTATTTACTTTTGGTTAATGAATTTAAATATAGTCAGACAAGCAACAAAGATGAAGTGAAGCATCCTCTGGCCATCCAGTTGAGGCCACCACAAAGGAAACCATTGATAAAACCCATGATATGGCATTGCAAGATTGTGGATTAGAAATTTCTGAGACTGTAGGCATCTCAACTGAGTGAATAAATCCAGCATGGATAATTGGCTATGAAGAAGCTGTGCTTAAGATGAGTGCCATGATTGCTCATAGTTGACCAAAAGCGCATCCGGCACAACATTTCAACACAATGTCTGGTGATGTTTAGTTACCATATACAAGGCCTTTTGCTTCTAATTGTGACTATTGATGAAACCTGGATCCATCATTACACACCACAGTAAAAATAATAGACAAAGGCTGGTGAAAGTTCACCAAAGCAGGCAAAGATCATTTTGTCATGGTTAGCTCACTGGACTTGCATTCAGGAGGATGACAGTTCAAAAGCGCGTCTGACCATCCTGATTTTGGTTTTCCGGGATTTCCCTAAATCACTTCAGGCAAATGCCAGGATGGTTCCTTTGAAATGGTGTAGCTGCTTTGTTCCCCATCCTTCCCTAATCCATTGGGACTGATGGCCTCACTGTTTGGTCCCCTCTGCCCCAAACCAATCAACCAACCAGCCAAAGCAAACATTTTGTCAGCTGTTTTTATTTATTTATTTGTCCATATAAATCACTTTTTAAGCACATATATTGTACACAGGATATTGGACAGAAAAACTTTTAGCTATTAGATTTTCAAATGTCAAACATACATTTTATAAATTTTTATGACAAATTGGATCTATACAGTTAATAATTACAAATTTTTGAAATACTCTATATTTATAACTTATTTCTACAATTAAAGATACAAATTACATGTTTTCTTGCATAAGATACTGAGAGATTGAATAGTGGCAGTTTTTCAGAAGGTAGGATGTCACATACTTTTTAAAGCTTTGAAGTTCAGTAAGAGATTTTATATGTCTTGGTAATCTGTTGTAAAGTTTTGTTCCTGAATGATATACACCTCTTTGGCATAATGTGGTGTTACAATGATTAACATGTATGTCACTGTCTGACCTGGTACTGTAATCATGGACACTTTTGTTTTGAGGAAAAAGGTTTTCTTTTCTCAGTATGCTTTTTTTGACATGCGTGACTTCTTCCAGTATATAAATGCAGGGAAGGGGTAGGATCTTTAGATCTTTAAAGAAAGGTTTGCATGATTTTCTGCTGCTCACTTGTTTCATTATTCTTATAATTGCCTTTTCTTTCCTGAAAACTGTTATGGCCTGATGTACATTTCTCCAGAAAATGATACCATACTTCAGTATTGAATGTACACGAGCAAAGTATACAGCCCCAACTGTTTCTGCACTAGTACTGTTGCAGAGAATTCTTACCACATAGCTCATTTTTGCTAGTTTTGAATTTAGGGCTGTGATATGAGTGTTCCATTTAAGATTTTCCTGGATATGAGTCCCAAGAAATTTAGTTTCATTGACAGCACTAATGTTTTGGTTATCTATACATATTACAGGTTGTGCGGGATTTTTATTTTGATCAGTGTGGAAATTCATGAGTACCGTTTTTTTGGGGATTAACTATTAGCCTGTTTCTGGTAAACCATTCAGACACTCCTTTTGTAATATCTTTTGCAGATGCAGTAACATTTTCTTCACTATTCCCTTCAATCAATAGACTGGTGTCATCTGCAAACAGTACTGGTTCAGAATCCCTAACATGTGATGGGAAATCATTAATGTAGATCAAAAAAAGAAAGGGACCTAAAATGGAGCCCTGTGGGACACCATGACTTAGTCCACATGGTTCTGAAAGGTGTACCTGGAGTTCATTTCCCTCCACGTACTTAATTTCAATTACCTGAGAGCGATATTCCAAATATGATTTAATCCACTGATTTGGCACACCTCTTACACCATACCATTCGAACTTCCTCAGGAGTATAGAATGACCAATCATGTCAAAAGCTTTTGTTAGGTCCAAGAATAAACCTGAGATATTTCTGTGGTTGTCCACTGCATTTAAGACATGGTTTATCAGATTGAAAGTGGCAGTTTCAAATGATCTCTGTGGTCTGAAGCCATGTTGACATCCAGAAATAATATTATTCTTGTCGAAGAATGTAATTAGTTTTGAAAGGAACACTTTTTCAATAATTTTCGAAAACCCTGACAATAGAGACACAGGCCTATTGTTACCCATATATTGATGATCACCTTTTTTATATAGGGGTATTACTTTTGCCATTTTCAATTGCTGATGGAAGACGCCACATGATAAGGATGAATTGCATATGTCCAATAAAGGTGAAAGTATTTGCTTGCTGTTATTTTTATAATATAATCTGGAATATCATCAATACCAGTTGAGTACTTACTCTTTAGTGAATTAATGGTATTTAGGAGCTCTGTTGGGCTTACTGGACTGAGGAACATGGATATATTATTTATTTCAATAGATGAAAGTTCTTTCCATGTTGTATTAGGTGGATTTCCAAATTTTTCCTTCACTAATTTCCCAGCAACAGTTGCATAGTAAGAATTGAAACTGTTTGCAACTTCCCTAGGGTCAGTGACATTCTTGCCATCATATGATATCACAACATTTTTGCGAGTTGTCTTCTTCCCTGTAAGATCCTGCACAGCTTTCCACATGGACTTAGTTTTATTGGATGACTTCATAATATATTTGTCATTTTCCTTAATTTTTGCCTACTTTATGACGTGTTTCAAAACTAGCTTGTATTTTTTGAAATAATTAATAAATTCTGGACTGCTGTGGGTTTTTGACTGCAGAAAAAGTTCCTGCTTTCTTTTACAAGATACTCTGATGCCTGGTGTAATCCAGTTTTTGAATCTATCTGTGCTTTTGGAAATAACTTTAGCTTTGTGGAAAAGCTATGTCAAAATTATGCTTGAAAATGTTCAAAAAATGTTCCATCTTTTCGTTAGTATTAGAGGTATCATATACTTCTCTCCAAGATTGTTCGCTGATTATGTTAAGATGATGGCCATTGTTTTTTGGGATTCCCAAGGAATAATCCTTAAAGATTACTTGGAAAAGGCAGAACCATAACTGGACCCTACTATACTTCATTATTGGAGTGTTTGAAACAAGTGTTGGCTGAAAAAGGGCCAAGGTTGGCACTCAAAAAAGTGCTCTTTCAGCAGGATAATGTACCATCCCACACATCAACATAACAGTGGTGAAAGTGCATAAATTGGGCTTTAAATTGGTTTCTCATCTATCCTATTCACCAGACTTGGCCCCAAGTCACTTCATCCTGTTCCCTAACTTGAAACTTTGGCTTTCTGGGACGAAATTTTCATCAAATGAGGAGGTGGTAGTTGCAGTCAACAAATATGTTGCAGAGACTGGCATAACCTATTTTTCCAATGGAATTAAAAATCTGGAGGCTCACTGGATCAAGTGAATATCCTTCTAAAGGAGACTATGTTGTGAAATAATGTGAGTTGTTTATGAAACAAACATTTTTCTTGCTTTTTAGCAAACTTATTAAAACGCCCTTGTAAATTCCCATATGTAAATTAACTACATTTGAACTTAAGATCATCTTTAGGGCACATTTTGAATTCTTCTATTGCATAAAATGCTTTTCCTCTAAGCCATTTCTGTGTAAACCTTTTAAACATGCTCAGTGATATTAAACATACTTGGTGAAACATTGTATGCCTGTACTGGCAACAAGTTAAATAGTCTTATACCCATGTACTGGTAACTATCACCATATAGAGGATATGTTGAGTCACAGACAATCCATTGTTTGACTTTATTTTGAGTTTTCTTAAGTCTTGCAACTGTGATGACAACCTGCTGTTTTAGACATGTGTTTTGTTGATGAACAGATTGTCATACAAAGCATGTCAGGAAAGTAATTACTGTTTTGGTCTACCACCACTACAGCACTGTTGGTGAAGCTACACACTTTTGCACTTGTCTCTCAGGTTCACTGTTTTTCCACTGATGCCTTTACAGGTGGATTGTGTTGTTAGTGTTTGTTTAAAATGTGTGACACTCATGGAGCCTGCCATGTGTGAAATGCATTCTGCTGTACAGTTTTTGACCATGAAGTATATTAACCCAGCTAAAATTCATTGTCAACTTGTAGAGATTTAAGATGAAAATGTAATGACTGATGGAAAGTGGGTGAGACAATGCAATGATTGGTGAAGAAATTTTCATGATGAAGCACAGAGTGAGCAGCCTTCAAATGTGAATGATGGTTTGGTTGAGAAAGTGAATGAAGAAATTTGTGAAAACAGATAGTTCAAAATAAGAATCCTCTGTGATGACCTTCCACAAATGTCAAAAACTGTTTGGCAGAGAGACTGTCACAAATCGCTTAAAGTTTTACAAATTGTGTTCCCATTGGATTCTGAAAATGAAATATAGTCATCAATGCAGTACAATAGTGTGAACTGTTGAGAAAACTTTGGCATGCAATTCAAAACAAAATGCATGGAATGCTCAGTCAAGAAATTGTGTTGTTTCAGGATAACCCATGTCCCCATTCTATTGGTATCAGTCAAAAACTTATTCAGCAGTTCGGTTGGGAGCAGTTCGGTCATTGCTGTACAGCCCCAATCTCGCACCTTCTGACTATCACTTGTTCTTAAACTTCAAGTGCGATATTGGTGGAACTCACTTTGATTAAGTGCAGTGACTATCTTCACTGGTGTCAGCTTTCTATGAAAAGGGAATAGAAGAGTTGGTTTCCCACTATGACAAATGACTGAACAATGGTGGTAATTATGCAGAAAAATAGTTTGAAACATGTTCTTAAAATAAATTTTGGTTTGAAAATATGTTTTTATGAGTTTCTTCCAAAACAGTACTTACATTCCAGACATGCCTCTTAGTTTGTGACTGTTGGTTTTCTTTAGTATGTGTTAGACAAAGATAGTATAAAAAGGGATGTAACTGTTGCAATTTTTAGTTTTTTGAAATATGGCTGACAAGACTCATTATTTCTGACTTCACAGATGCATCTGATTGCCATCTCTTGCCAAATGAGACCTTTTTTGCTCCAGGAGAATAACCCCTTGATAAAATGGCGTACGTCAAGTATGTGCCAAAAAAGGCACAGTATGTGTGGCAAGCAGTTATTGCCAGTAGTTGAATGCTGATGATGCCACCACTTTTATTATTCAAGCAGCTCCTCATCTGGTTGTAGATGAAAACAAAAAATCCAGTTAAGTAAATGGCCAGCTGCTAGTAACGTTTTCACATAGATAATCTACATCTACATAGATATTCTGCGAATCACATTTAAGTGAATGGCAGAGAGTTCATAGAACCATTTCCACAATTCTCTATTACAATCTTGTATAGCATGCAGAAAAAATGAACACCTACATATTTCCATGCAAGCTCTGATTTCCCTTATTTTATTATGGTGATCATTTCTCTTTATGTAGGTTGGCATCAACAAAATATTTTCACACTCAGAGGAAAAAGTTCGTGATTGAAATTTCGTGAGAAGATTTCACCACAATGTAAAGACTTTGTTTTAATGATGTCAACTCCAAATCCTATATAATTTCAATGACATTCTCTCCCCTATTTCATGATAATACAAAACATACTATCCTTCTCTGAACTTTTCCGATGCACTCTGTCAATCCTGTCTGGTAAAGATTCCACAACACGCAGCAGTATTCTAAAAGAGGATAGACAAACATAGTGAAGGTAGTCTCTTTAGTAGATCTGTTACATTTTCTAAGTGCCCTGCCAATAAAATGCAGTCAGCAGTATTCTAAAAGAGGATAGACAAACATAGTGAAGGTAGTCTCTTTAGTAGATCTGTTACATTTTCTAAGTGCCCTGCCAATAAAATGCAGTCAGCAGTATTCTAAAAGAGGATAGACAAACATAGTGAAGGTAGTATCTTTAGTAGATCTGTTACATTTTCTAAGTGCCCTGCCAATAAAATGCAGTCTTTGGTTGACCTTCCTCACAACATTTTCTATGTGTTCTTTCCAATTTAATTTGTTCTTAATGGATCTCATTGGTATGCCTACTGACAGTTCCATATCGTCAGGAGTTGTTGTGAATATGATTTAGGTGACATGAAAAACGAAAACGAAATCTGGAACCAGTTAAATAATGGGAAGTCCAGGATGGAATAACAACAATATGGAAAAGACATTTTCTTACTCACCACATACAAGAGGAATTGATTCACACACAAGCACAATGTAAAAGAATGCTAGAAATGTTCAGCTTTTGGACTACATCCTTCTTCAGAACTAGAAAATACATTAACAGAAGCACAACTCACACACACAGCAAGCTTGAAAGGAGTTGAATTGTGGCCTTCTTAGTGGTACGATAGTTCTTTTGAAGAAATGTCACTCAAGTTGGACATGTTGCATCAGTTGTGCAATGATGCTGGTATCAGTGTTCATGTGAGCATTCTCACACCCCTAGGTGGGACTCTGAATGTTGACCCAGCAAAGAGGCCTGCGAGGATCATCTTACTGTAAGGGCAGCAGTGGCAATAACTTCTTGACTGTTAAAACTCTCCAGCCCTGATACAGTCTCCACTTTACCACCACATACTAGAGCCACAGTAACCCAACCATTACCATCTGCACTAACATCAGCATTAGTAAGTGTAAAATTCAGAACACATCCACAAAACACTGAATGACCATTCAGAATAACTTGCGCACCTACTCCGCTCTTTGTAGTAATATCTGTATTATCAATAGCTTTATACAATGTAAGGCACAAATGCCTTCTCCTCCTAAAATAACACAGCATAACTAGTCTGTGTTGATGGTGCCGCATGTGCAGCTGCTCTACGACTGACGCCGTCTTATCAGAAACGTCACAGCACAGGTCAGAGGGCTTGTGAACCAAGACATGTCAACACTAATTGTTATGAGCCAGTTATTATCATTGGGACTGTGAGCATGCTCACCTCTAACCTATCTTCCACTCATGCTATAGCACAGATGTGCATGGCTTCACTGGTTCCATCAATGGATCACTTGGAGGATGGAATATCATGGCATTGCCTTTAATGATGAAAACAATTCTGTCTGCATGCAAGTGATGAACTTCTGCGCATATGACATGGACCTGGTGAGGGCTGTCTCATAGACTGCATTTGTCCAATACACACTGGCCCCACCCAGGCCTTATGGTTTGGAGTGCAATAAGCTACAACTCTCGTTCACATTTGGCGTTTCTGGAGGGGATGCCAAACAGTGCTTGGTTTTGTGCAGAACACTGTTACATCCGTTCTTGCAACAGGAAGGTTGTGAGTTGTTCTGACAGGATAATGATCACCTACACACTGCCCGGGAAACTCAATTTGCCCTGCAAGATGTGCAGCAACTTCCTTGGCCAATATGATCTCTGCTCTTGTCTCCATTATTTCAGCACATGAGGATATCATGGGACAAGAAGTAACTCATGTGACTTGTCAACCAGTAATTCTTACAGAACTATGTGAACAGGTCAAGCAGGCATGGCACAACATATCCTAGACAGTATTCAACATTTGTACGATCGACTGAATGCCAAAGTAAGTCCCAGAATTACTGCCCCTGGAGGCTACATCATATATTGATATGGGTATTCCAGCACAAGTTGATATCTAGTACCTCAGAACTACTTGTGCTATTGACCTAACTGTAGTAATTTCATTACTTCATGTGCACTGTAGCAACAATTAATCTTGAGTGAATTGGAAATCTCTAACTGGTGTACTAACATTTTTTTCAGTGTAGTTATCATGCTATCTACACAGTATTTTAACTTCTACTCTATGTTGGAGGTGATATTTGTGAATGTACCTGTTACCCTCAAATGCCATTTAGGGAAAGTTATGCACCCATACTAGCAGAATTGACAAAACTTATCCTACTAAAATTCTACTGTTTATGAAACTATATTTGTGTAATGACAATGAAACTAGAGACTATTTAATATAAACACTATTACCTTTTGGAGAATTATTCATTTATACTATGTTTCTGGTAACTGATTGAAGTTTAATTTTGGCAGAGTATCGTGTCTGGTTGTTATCTATGATACCCTGCGGGGTGGGGGGTATTGACACATACCAATATATGATCATTAGAATAAGTGTGACATAAAGCATAGACATCAGGAATCAGACTGCCACATTCACAGACTTACATAAATTTTATGACTTTCTTATTTCATTTGTCTGGTCTTGTTATAACTCAATTTATTCTGCTGCTTGATATTCTGTCCTTAATTACATTTCAATTATACTGAGTGCAAAAACATCTCTGACCTGATTAACTGCTACTGGTCAAACATAAAGCATAAACAATTCTCATTTTGTAATTCTATAATACTTTTCACAGGAAGTGAAATAGCTTTTCATTTACATTTAGATACAGAACTTAAGTACTTGTTCTAAAATTTTCCATCTAATAATTTTCATGATGTAACTGATTTTGTAAAATGTATTGCTTGCATTTGTATTTTGTAAATTTTGGTACTAAAAATGAAGAACCAAGAATACCTAATATCCTAACATAAAAAGGACAAAGTACTGTTTAATATCCTACTATCAGTTTGTGAATGCCAACTTGATTTTGATTGTAATCCTCAAATTTTCTGTCTGTAATAAAGGATGATGTCACCAGTAATTATTGAAATGATATATAAGCAGTAATCAATCAGACATAGGGGAACCAATTATGTAACAGTTTTTGAGCATGAAACCTGTACCAAAGACAGCAATAAATATGTAATTACTTCAAATCTCTCTTGGCATACGCAATCGTTAGCTACACTGTAAAAAACTTGGGAAGTTCCAGGAAATTTGGCAGATCAGATATTCTCAAATCTTTTTGCAGCAACTGCAGTGTTGGAGTTTGCCAAAAAACAAAGATGAGTATTTTTTGCTAACTGTTACACCCACAAAACAGTGTATTAACTTAAGATAAAATGGGAATGCACACCTAGCCCCATTGTATTTCACACACACACACACACACACACACACACACACACACACACACACACACACATGAGTGCCTCATTCTGTTGAACAGTCCCTGTGGTTTTGGATTTAATCATTTGACAAAAGGTTTCATCTAGGACTTGTCAGTCAATGAGGCACATAGTCTTCACATTAATGCGAGGAGCACTCCCAGTGATGTACTTGAAAATATATATATATTTGTATTCACTTGTTTATTTGTAATTGCACGTTTGCTGCTACTAGGAAGTAGTAATGATTGAATTTTATGGACAACTATCTTAATATTATCATTTAAGCCTCAGCTATTTAAGGGTTCTAAATCTCATTCATGTCCTCCTTTCAGTTTGGTTATTTATTCTATTTCTTTCAATTGAATTTGTGTCAGTGACAAAATGACACACATTATTTCATTCCCTTAATACAGCTGATTGGACCTAACATATTCCTGTAGATAATGGAATCATGGACCATGGACCTTGCCGTTGGTGGGGAGGCTTGCATGCCCCAGCGATACAGATAGCTGTACCGTAGGTGCAACCACAATGGTGGGGTATCTGTTGAGAGGCCAGACAAACGTGTGGTTCCTGAAGAGGGGCAGCAGCCTTTTCAGTAGTTGCAGGGGCAACAGTCTAGGTGATTGACTGATCTGGCCTTGTAACACTAACCAAAACGGCCTTGCTGTGCTGGTACTGCGAACAACTGAAAGCAAGGGGAAACAACGGCCGTAATTTTTCCCGGGGGCATGCAGCTTTACTGTATGGTTAAATGATGATGGAATAATCTTGGGTAAAATATTCTGGAGGTAAAATAGTCCCCCATTCGGATCTCCGGACGGGGACTACTCAGGAGGACATTGTTATCAGGAGAAAGAAAACTGGCGTTCTACGGATTGGAGCGTGGAATGTCAGATCCCTTAATCAGGCAGGTAGGTTAGAAAATTTAAAAAGGGAAATGGATAGGTTAAAGTTAGATGTAGTGGGAATTAGTGAAGTGCGGTGGCAGGAGGAACAAGACTTTTGGTCAGGTGAATACAGGGTTATAAATACAAAATCAAATAGGGGTAATGCAGTAGTAGGTTTAATAATGAATAAAAAAATAGGAGTGCGAGTAAGCTACTACAAACAGCATAGTGAACACATTATTTTGGTCAAGATAAACACAAAGCCCATGCCTGCTACAGTAGTACAAGTTTATATGCCAACCAGCTCTGTAGATGGTGAAGAAGTTGATGAAATGTATGATGAGATAAAAGAAATTATTCAGGTAGTGAATGGAGACAAAAATTTAATAGTCATGGGTGACTGAAATTCAAGAGTAGGAAAAGAGAGAGAAGGAAACATAGTAGGTGAATATGGATTGGGGGCAAGAAATGAAAGACGAAGCCGTCTGGTAGAATTTTGCACAGAGCATAACTTAATCATAGCTAACACTTCGTTCAAGAATCATAAACGAAGGCTGTGTACATGGAAGAAACCTGGAGATACTAGAAGGTATCAGATAGAGTATATAATGGTAAGACAGAGATTTAGGTACCAGATTTTAAATTGTAAGACATTTCCAGGGAGAGATGTGGTTATGAACTGTAGATTAAAACTGAAGAAACTGCAAAAAGGTGGCAGTTTAAGGAGATGGGACCTGGATAAACTGACTAAACCAGAGGCTGTACAGAGTTTCAGGGAGGGCATAAGGGAAAAATTGACAGGAATGGGGGAAAGAAATACAGTAGAAGAAGAATGGGTAGCTCTGAGGGATGAAGTAGTGAAGGCAGCAGAGGATCAAGTAGGTAAAAAGACGAGGGCTAATAGAAATCCTTGGGTAACAGAAGAGATATTGAATTTAATTGATGAAAGGAGAAAATATAGAAATGCAGCAAATGAAACAGGCAAAAAGGAATACAAACGTCTCAAAAATGAGATTGACAGGAAGTGCAAAATGGCTAAGCAGGGATGGCTAGAGGACAAATGTAAGGATGTAGAGGCTTATCTCACTAGGGGTAAGATAGATACTGCCTACAGGAAAATTAAAGAGACCTTTGGAGAGAAGAGAACCACTTGTATGTATATCAAGAGCTCAGATGGAAACCCAGTTCTAAGCAAAGAAGAGAAAGCAGAAAGGTGGAAGGAGTATATAGAGGGTCTATACAACGGTGATGTACTTGAGGACAATGTTATGGAAATGGAAGAGGATGTAGATGAAGATGAAATGGGAGATACGATACTGCGTGAAGAGTTTGACAGAGTACTGAAAGACCTGAGTCGAAACAAGGCCCCGGGAATAGACAAAACTCCATTAGAACTACTGACGGCCTTGGGAGAGCCAGTCCTGATAAAAACTCTACCATCTGGTGAGCAAGATGTATGAGACAGGTGAAATACCCTCAGACTTCAAGAAGAATATAATAATTCCAATCCCAAAGAAAGCAGATGTTGACAGATGTGAAAATTATGAACTATCAGTTTAATAAGTCACAGCTGCAAAATACTAACGCGAATTTTTTACAGACGAATGGAAAAACTGGTAGAAGCCAACCTTGGGGAAGATCAGTTTGGTTTCCGTAGAAATATTGGAACATGTGAGGCAATATTAACCCTATGACTTATCTTAGAAGAAAGATTAAGGAAGGGCAAACCTACGTCTCTAGCATTTGTAGACTTAGAGAAAGCATTTGACAATGTTGACTGGAATACTCTCTTTCAAATTCTGAAGGTGGCAGGGGTAACATACAGGGAGCGAAAGGTTATTTACAATTTGTACAAAAAACAGATAGCTTTTTATAAGAGTCGAGGGGCATGAAAGGGAGGCATTGGTGGGAAAGGGAGTGAGACAGGTTTGTAGCCTATCCCCGATGTTATTCAATCAGTATATTAAGCAAGCAGTCAAGGAAACAAAAGAAAAATTCGGAGTAGGAATTAAAATCCATGGAGAAGAAATAAAAACTTCGAGGTTCGCTGATGACAATGTAATTCTGTCAGAGACAGCAAAGGTCATGGAAGAGCAGTTGAACGGAATGAACAGTGTCTTGAAAGAAGGATATAAGATGAACATCAACAGAAGCAAAACAAGGATAATGGAATGTAGTCAAATTAAGTCAGGTGATGCTGAGGGAATTAGATTAGGCAATGAGCTGCTTAAAGTAGTAAATGAGTTTTGCTATTTGGGGAGCAAAATAACTGATGATGGTCGAAATAGAGAGGATACAAAATGTAGACTGGAAATGGCAAGGAAAGTGTTTATGAAGAAGAGAAATTTGTTAATATCGAGTATAGATATAAGTGTCAGGAAGTCGTTTCTGAAAGTATTTGTATGGAGTGTAGCCATGTATGGAAGTGAAACATGGACGATAAATAGTATGGACAAGAAGAGAATAGAAGCTTTCGAAATGTGGTGCTACAGATGAATGCTGAAGATTAGGTGGGTAGATCACATAACGAATGAGGAGGTATTGAATAGAATTAGGGAGAAAAGGAGTTTGTGGCACAACTTGACAAGAAGAAGGGACCAGTTGGTAGGAAATGTTCTGAGGCATCAAGGGATCACAAATTTATCATTGGAGGGCAGCGTGGAGGGTAAAAATCGTAGAGGGAGACCAAGAGATGAATACACTAAGCAGATTCAGAACGATGTAGGTTGCAGTAAGTACTTGGAGATGAAGAAGCTTGCACAGGATAGAGTAGCATGGAGAACTGCATCAAACCAGTCTCAGGACTGAAGACCACAACAACAACAACATGAACAACAACAACAATGGAAAGAGTTTTTAAGGAGAAAAATATCTAATGTTGTGTTTACATTTGATGACAAACTACAATATCAAATATTGAAATTTATTGCTGAAATTGAGCTTAGCTGTAACAGGTATAGATGTACTACCTAAAAGACATATGAAAATTTATGCCAGACCAGGACTCGTACCCGGATTTCTCATCAATCGCGGGGAGTGACTTACCCCTTATGCTATCCAAGCACACTCCTGGACCAACCCCACCTTCTGTATGCTACAAACCTATCAATTTCTTCTCATCATCATCATCATCATCATCATCATCATTTAAGATTGATTATGCCTTTCAGTGTTCAGTCTGGAGCATAGTCCCCCTTATAAAATTCCTCCATGATCCCCTATTCAGTGCTAACATTGGTGCCTCTTCTGATGTTAAGCCTGTTACTTCAAAATCATTCTTAACCAAATCCAGATACCTTCTTCTTGGTCTGCCCCGACTCCTCCTACCCTCTACTGCTGAACCCATGAATCTCTTGGGTAACCTTGCTTCTCCCATGCGTGTAACATGACCCCACCATCTAAGCCTGTTCTCCCTGACTGCTACATCTATAGAGTTCGTTCCCAGTTTTTCTTTGATTTCCTCATTGTGGACACACTCCTGCCATTGTTCCCATCTACTAGTGCCTGCTATCATCCTAGCTACTTTCATATCCGTAACCTCAACCTTTTTGATAAGGTAACCTGAATTCACCCAGCTTTCGCTCCCATACAACAAAGTTGGTCGAAAGATTGAACGGTGCACAGATAACTTAGTCTTGGTACTGACTTCCTTCTTGCAGAAGAGAGTAGATTGTAGCTGAGTACTCACTGCATTAGCTTTGCTACACCTCGCTTCCAGTTCTTTCACTATGTTGCCATCCTGTGAGAATATGCATCCTAAATACTTGAAACTGCCCACCTGTTCTAACTTTGTTCCTCCTATTTGGCACTTAATCCGTTTATAACTCTTTCCCACTGACATTACTTTCGTTTTGGAGATGCTAATCTTCATACCATAATCCTTACATCTCTGATCTAGATCTGAAATATTACTTTGCAAACTTTCAATCGAATCTGCCATCACAACTAAGTCATCTGCATATGCAAGACTGCTTATTTTGTGTTCACACATCTTAATCTCACCCAGCCAGTCTATTGTTTTCAGCATATGATCCATAAATAATATGAACAACAGTGGAGACAGGTTGCAGCCTTGTCTTACTCCTGAAACTACTCTGAACCATGAACTCAATTTACCGTCAACTCTAACTGCTGCCTGACTGTCCATGTAAAGACCTTTAATTGCTTGCAAAAGTTTGCCTCCTATTCCATAATCTCGTAGAACAGACAATAACTTCCTCCTAGGAACCCGGTCATATGCCTTTTCTGGATCTATAAAGCATAGATACAATTCCCTGTTCCACTCATAACACTTCTCCATTATTTGCCATAAGCTAAAGATCTGGTCCTGACAACCTCTAAGAGGCCTAAACCCACACTGATTTTCATCCAATTGTTCCTCAACTAATACTTGCACTTTCCTTTCAACAATACCTGAGAAGATTTTACCCACAATGCTGATTAAAGAGATATCTCTGTAGTTGTTACAATCTTTTCTGTTTCCATGTTTAAAGATTGGTGTGATTACTGCTTTTGTCCAGTCTGACGGAACCTGTCCCGACTCCCAGGCCATTTCAGTTATCCTGTGTAGCCATTTAAGACCTGACATACCACTGTGTTTGATGAGTTCCGACTTAATTTCATCCACCCCAGCTGCTTTATTGCACTGCAATCTATTGACCATTTTCGCCACTTCCTCAAATGTGATCCTATTTCCATCATCATTCCTATCCCATTGTACATCGAAATCTGAAACATTACTGATTGTATTTTCATCTACATTGAGCAACTCTTCAAAATATTCCCTCCATCTGCCCAAGGAATCCACAGGATTCACCAGCAGTTTTCCTGACCTGTCCAAAATACTTGTCATTTCCTTCTTACCTCCCTTTCGAAGACTGCTAATTACACTCCAGAATGGCTTTCCAGCAGCTTGACCCAAAGTCTCCAGCCTGTTTCCAAAGTCTTCCCAAGATTTCTCCTTGGATGCTGCAATTATCTGTTTGGCTTTGTTTGTTTCTTCAACATAACTTTCTCTGTCTACCTGAGTTCTAGTATGTAGCCATTTTTGATACGCCTTCTTTTTCCTTTTACAGGCTGCCTTGACTGTGTCATTCCACCAAGTTGTTTGCTTCATCCTACCTTTACACACTACTGTTCCGAGACATTCTTTAGCCACTTCTAGTACTGTGTCCCTGTACCTTGTCCATTCCTTTTCCAATGACTGTAATTGACTACATTCTACTAACTGGTACCTTTCTGAGATCATTGTTATGTACTTGTGCCTGATTTCCTTATCTTGAAGTTTCTCCACTCTTATCCTCCTACATATGGACCTGACCTCCTGCACTTTCGGCCTCACAATACCAATTTCACTGCAGATTAAATAATGATCAATGTCATCAAAAAATCCCCTGAATACACGTGTGTCCCTCACAGCCTTCCTGAATTCCTGATCTGTTATTATATAGTCAATGACAGATCCGATTCCCCTGCCTTCCCAAGTATACCGGTGAATGTTCTTATGTTTAAAAAAGGAGTTTGTGATTACTAAGCCCACACTGGCACAGAAATCCAAGAGTTGTTTCCCGTTCCTGTTGGCCTCCATATCCCCTCCAAATTTACCCATAACCTTTTCATACCCTTCTGTTCGATTTCCAGTCCTGGCATTAAAATCACCCATGAGCAGAACACTGTCCTTGTCCTTTACTCTAGCAACTACATCACTGAGTGCATCAAAAAACTATCCATCTTATCTTGATCTGTCCCTTCACAATGCGAATATACTGGCACAGTCCGAATTTTCTTGCTAGACACTGTCAAATCTATCCACATCAGTTGTTCGTTTACATACCTTATTGCAACTACGCTGGGTTCCATTTCTTTCCTGATGTAATGCCCTACACCCCATTGTGCTATTCCTGCTTTGACTCCTGACAGGTAGACCTTGTATTCTCCCACTTCCTCTTCTTTCTCACCCCTTACCCGAATGTCACTAACAGCTAAAACGTCCAGTCCCATCTTACTTGCAGCCTCTGCCAGCTCTACCTTCTTCCCAGAGTAGCCCCCATTGATATTAATAGCTCCCCATCTCATTACCATTTGTTTGCCAAGTCGTATCTTAGGAGTCCCTGGTTTGTCAGTTAGAGGTGGGACTCCGTCTCCAAAGGTCTGAGGCATTCTGCTCTGATTGTTGCCAGCATCATATTTAAAGTACCAGGGAAGCAGGTTGCTAGCCTTACTTGCCCCGAGTCCCATTGAGTTTTAGCCCTAATGGTTGAGGGACTAACCGGTGGATTTGGTAGTCTTTGCCATATGAGCACAAAGGTGACCACAACTCAGAGTATGTCCGAGATGCCCAGCCTTATTTCAAAGTAACTGGTATCCCGACTGTCGGGACCACTTACTTGGCCACTCATACGTTGCACGTGGTTCATGAGCTAGGACATGCCTACAGGAACCCACACCATTCACACTCCCACACATCCTGATTCCTGTGCAGGTTTTAGAAAATGAGAAGTCATAGACTATAGGTGTAATTTTTGTCAGAAGCCCATCTTCGCCCATATATATATATATATGACCATAAGCTACAGTTTCAAATGTTGTATTGCTAAAATTCAACTTAACTGTTAAAGGTATAGATAGACTACCTTAAGGGATGTAAGAAAATCTGTGCAGGATCAGAACTTGAACCTGTGTTTCCTCTTTATCCCAAGTGGTCACCTTACGGGGGGTCCCACTCAAAGCTCCCTGATTTCAAAGACCCAGGTGTGTGTATATATATATATATATATATATATATATATATATATATATATATATATATATATATATATATATATATATATAAAGTAGATACGACAATTAAAAATGCACCACATTGTAGAGCATCTCAAAGAATTATTTATTTATCATCAATACACCTCTACATGTGAACCATTTGTAACACGAAAAATATTGACTATATATTCAATTTCTTGCCACGTTTTTTGTAACATTCCCTCTGTTATTGCTGCAATTGCATAAGTGATATGATGTTGCAACGTAGGAATATCATCTACTTTGGTTGCATACACTTGGTCCTTCACGAATCCCTACATGAAGAAATCAGGCGGCATAATGTCAGGTGAACGTGGTGGGCATGCAATGGGTCCTCCGTGTCCAATCCAACAATTGGGAAATTTCCTATCCAGGAACTTGCGGACAGCCATTGACCAGTGCGGTGGAGCTCCATCTTGTTGCAAAATGATGTTGGGTTGCAAGTCTTGTATCTGAGGGTACACAAACTGCTCCAACATGTCCAGATACACTGACCCATTCACTGTTTGTTCCGCAAAGAAGAACAGTCCAACAATCCTAGCACACACCAGCCCACACCAGACATTTAGTTTAGGGCTATCATGAACATGTTCAATGACAACGCGTGGATTTTGTGAACCCCAAATCCGAACATTATGCCTATTAACCCTTCCTGATAGATGAAAGGTTGCCTCATCTGAGTATAAACATCTTTCCAGGAAGCTGGCATCCATATCAATTCGCTACAGCATATCTGTAGAAAATTGTTGTAGGCGTGGTTTGTCGTTCAGCATCAGATGTTGCAGAATTTGCACTTTGTAAGCACACATACAAAGATGCTGGTGAACTACATGATGCAATGTTGATCGAGGTACATCAGGTTGCCTAGATGCTTGACAAATTGACTTACGTGGGCTTCTGGGAAACATTTGTCTGATGTCCAATGTCTCTTCTGAAACTCCATAATGTGCAATGCCAGATTGTTTCAGAACACTTCCTGTTGCCAGAAACTCTCTATACCATTTCTTAATCGTTTTCACATCAGGTGGATCACATTAATACACACGGCGATAATTTCTTTACAAAGTAATCGGCGATTTTGTTTCTGCAAACCACACTACTGCTTGCGCGTGCTGCTGTGGAGTCACTATTTTCGCTTCATGTGACCATGCTGCACTCTGGCGATGGTACTTGGCACTTCTGACGCAGGAATATAAATTCATTGAGATGCTCTATAGTGTGGTGCATTTTTCAGTGTCGTATCTACTGTGGTTTTTCTCTCCTGGGTTCTTGAAATCAGGGAGGTTTGAGTGGGACACCCTTTATAACTTGAGCTATGCAAGCATATTTCCTGGAGCAACCTAAACTTCCATACATCACCCACCTATCTGCCTCTTCTCATAGATTATTAAGTCATTTATCTACACTTGCAAATTCTGTGATTCCTCTGCAGGTTTTAGAATCAAGAGGACAACACTCTATGCGAAGAAATACACTCCTGGAAATTGAAATAAGAACACCGTGAATTCATTGTCCCAGGAAGGGGAAACTTTATTGACACATTCCTGGGGTCAGATACATCACATGATCACACTGACAGAACCACAGGCACATAGACACAGGCAACAGAGCATGCACAATGTCGGCACTAGTACAGTGTATATCCACCTTTCGCACCAATGCAGGCTGCTATTCTCCCATGGAGACGATCGTAGAGATGCTGGATGTAGTCCTGTGGAACGGCTTGCCATGCCATTTCCACCTGGCGCCTCAGTTGGACCAGCGTTCGTGCTGGACGTGCAGACCGCGTGAGATGACGCTTCATCCAGTCCCAAACATGCTCAATGGGGGACAGATCCGGAGATCTTGCTGGCCAGGGTAGTTGACTTACACCTTCTAGAGCACGTTGGGTGGCACGGGATACATGTGGACGTGCATTGCCCTGTTGGAACAGCAAGTTCCCTTGCCGGTCTAGGAATGGTAGAACGAAGGGTTCGATGACGGTTTGGATGTACCGTGCACTATTCAGTGTCCCCTCGGCGATCACCAGTGGTGTACGGCCAGTGTAGGAGATCGCTCCCCACACCATGATGCCGGGTGTTGGCCCTGTGTGCCTCGGTCGTATGCAGTCCTGATTGTGGCGCTCACCTGCACGGCGCCAAACACGCATACGACCATCATTGGCACCAAGGCAGAAGCGACTCTCATCACTGAAGACGACACGTCTCCATTCGTCCCTCCATTCACGCCTGTCGCGACACCACTGGAGGCGGGCTGCACAATGTTGGGGCGTGAGCGGAAGACGGCCTAACGGTGTGCGGGACCGTAGCCCAGCTTCATGGAGACGGTTGCGAATGGTCCTCGCCGATACCCCAGGAGCAACAGTGTCCCTAATTTGCTGGGAAGTGGCGGTGCGGTCCCCTACGGCACTGCGTAGGATCCTACGGTCTTGGCGTGCATCCGTGCGTCGCTGCGGTCCGGTCCCAAGTCGACGGGCATGTGCACCTTCCGCCGACCACTGGCGACAACATCGATGTACTGTGGAGACCTCACGCCCCACGTGTTGAGCAATTCGGCGGTACGTCCACCCGGCCTCCCGCATGCCCACTATACGCCCCCGCTCAAAGTCCGTCAACTGCACATACGGTTCACGTCCACGCTGTCGCGGCATGCTACCAGTGTTAAAGACTGCGATGGAGCTCTGTATGCCATGGCAAACTGGCTGACACTGACGGCGGCGGTGCACAAATGCTGCGCAGCTAGCGCCATTCGACGGCCAACACCGCGGTTCCTGGTGTGTCCGCTGTGTCGTGCGTGTGATCATTGCTTGTACAGCCCTCTCGCAGTGTCCGGAGCAAGTATGGTGGGTCTGACACACCGGTGTCAATGTGTTCTTTTTTCCATTTCCAGGAGTGTAGATAGGTATGTGACACATGGGAGATTGGGTCAGTCCAGGGACGATGCTTGAATAGCTTAAGTGGTAAGCCAACTGCTCACAATAAGTGGGAAATCTGGACTTGTGTCCCAGTCCAACACAAATTTTCATGTCAGTTTAGGTAGTACATTCATACCTATTACAGTTAAGTTGGATTTTAGAAATGAATTTCAACATTTTATTTTGGTCTGAGAATCTGCACTCTTCCATTAAAGACCTTGTGGAAACCTGTCAAAAGTTAACATTGCAGAGTTAACACATGTCTTGGACAATCATTAATCGTATTAGTTTCATGTTCAATGGATCATTTGCATGATAAACCATAATGATGTGATACAACTTATTTTCCATTCACCTCACAAATTAATCTGTAAATACGGCTACCTGTTGAATGTTTATGGTTTTCATTATTATTATTAAATACACAGATGTATGTTAATAACACCTACACATCCCCTTTTACACATCACAGTAGTAAAATTTTTCTGTGGAGTAATAGGACTTGTGAAGGAGAAACTTTTTCAGTTGGTTTTCAGATTTTACATTACTGTCTGTCAGACATTTTGTAATGCAGAGTCGGTGGTCAAAAATTTCAGTTGCAGTAGTTTGCAACCTTTTTATGCTAAAGAAAACCTTAGTGTGGAGTAATGAGTGTCATTTCTCCTTCTGGTATTCTATTTATGTACATCAATGTTCCTTTGGACCTGCAGTGGAGTATTTACAACAAACTCCATGAGGAAAAAAATATAATGCAAAGCAGTAGTTAGAATTCCCAACTCCTTAAACAAAATCGATTATTTTCATTGATATATCAACTCCTTAAACAGACGTCTACAATATGATCATGAGTGAGCACCACATATTATTCTTACAGCACAGTTTTGTGCAGTGAAGCCTTCCTTTCTAAAAGATGGGTTGCCCCATGGCATTATTGCATGACATTATTCAATGAAAATATTCAAATTATGTCTGCTTACTGATTTGCCTCTCCCCAAGATTTGCAATGATTCTAAGGGCAGAAGTGGCTGAACTAAAATGTTTTGGAGGTTCCAAAATGTGTTTTTCCTGACGAAATTCTCATCAATATGGGCAACAAAAAATATTGGTGTTTTCACCCTGTTTATTGTTTCCTTGCCATATGTTACGCTTATCATTTGTATAGTACCTCTAGATGCTCAGAACTGAATGTGTTGTATATTTTTAAAACTGAGAGTGAGACCATTAGCAGAAAATCAGTCAATGACACTGTTTAGAACACTGTTTCACTGTTTACCACTTTTTCTGTTTCTATATTTTTGCTTGGATTGATTAAAATACTGGTGTCATCTGCAAAAAGAACTATTTCTGCTACTATGAGTGCTTTGACAGTTAAATACTAGGATTTCAATTTTCTCATCTGGAGGGGGGCATTACACTAATACTTTGGGTCTTCTACAGATGTCATTAACCAGTCTGCGTGGAGAGTTGCCCAACCTAAGAAACATTTGTGAGTACCCCACACATAGTCAACTACTTGGGTAGCAGTCTCTGATGGGTAGTTCACACTTCACCCACTTAGGGGAACCCTACAG
This sequence comes from Schistocerca piceifrons, assembly GCF_021461385.2. Lineage (NCBI taxonomy): Eukaryota > Metazoa > Arthropoda > Insecta > Orthoptera > Acrididae > Schistocerca > Schistocerca piceifrons. Next base: position 237,715,709 of record NC_060143.1, read on the forward strand.
TTGCCAACGCTATGTCATGAATCCAGGAAGTTGCAGCCTAGCTTGCCAAACAAACTTGTGACTTGATACCCTGTTCCTAATTTGTCCTATACCACCTGGACTATGCCCCTCTCATGGCTATTACCTATCAGCAAGACTCTTTTCTTCAGGTTCTCTTTTGGTACTGACCTACACTTAGTTTCTTTGCTAGAAGTCTGCTGCAGTATACCGTGACTTACAAATGGATCAGGCTTTTTATCTCTTACTGCAGGTAAGAAAACAAACATTTGTGGCACAAAAGGAAGAAAATTTGGGGTAGGTGAATTGAGAACTGTTGTCAGTGACAATGGTTTCAGAGAGGTCTCCCAGTAGCACTTTGATGGTCTGGGCTAAGATGGTGGATGGCATCTGAATCACAAACAGAAAGCCCAGGCCAGCATCAATGATTATGAGCTAGAAGGTATGAAGGAAGGGACTGGCAAAATCAAGATGGATGTGAGACCAAGGAGTGGAGGCAATGGACAATGGGAAATATCTTTGGACTGGGGCAGCTTGCTTGCTCTCAAACACAGAGCAGGCAGCGAGTATGTCGGCTATTGTGACATCCATGCCCCTACAGTAGATATGTTTCCATGGCAGCCACTTAAGTCAGGATGACCCCCAGTGACCCTCATGGAGAAGCTCTAGGACACAGTCATGGAGAGTGCTGGGGACAAATGTTCAAGTCCAGCCACTGTTGCCTTGGATGAGGATGGTGCCTTGCATGTAGGGGGTTCCTGTTGATTCACCTAAAACACCTGGAGGTCAGGATGTAGCAGTGTCTTGCAGTTGGAGTATCAAGCTCAGTGGATGTATTGTAGGATGTCACAGAGGACAGGGTTGTTGGCTGTGTGCACCGTAACCCGATGCATCAGCTGCCAAGAATGGATTCATGGAAGGATCATAGGCAATCAGGCAGGTGGGCTGCAGGATTGTCCACTGTAGGACTTGAAATGCTCTGTCATATTGTGGTGACCAGCAGCTGTGTGAAACGTTCTTCTTGAGTCAGCACTGTGACATGGGGGGGGGGGGGGGGGTGAAATGCCTGTAATTATTGAGTTGTCCAAGTACTGATTCCAACTAAGATCTGTGTGACATAGTGAGAGTAGGGCAAACTCTGGAAACACAAAACATGTGTTGCATGTATTCCACTTGCCAAATGAGATCATTCACGTTCATGTTGCACCACAACTGAACCTGATAAAAAAAAGGGGAAAGAGAGCATTCAAGCTGTGTGCAAGGTCTACGGCAGATTTTCTGGCTATCAGGATATCATCTTAAGTAATTAGCCTTTCCAAGGACATCATGGAGTAACTGATCAAAATATCTCTGAAAAATGGCAGGCAAACTGACAGTTCCGGATGGCAGGTGATTGTATTGAAACAAGCCAAAAGGACTACTGATCACGAGCACTTCCAGAGAGGCAGTGTCCAATGGCAGCTGTAGATAGGTGTCCCGGAGGTCAATTTTGGTGAGCACTTTAACACCCCTGAGCAAGGCCAGAACATCTTACACTTTGGGAGTGGGGAAGGAGTCCGTCACTGACTGAGGGTTACCTGTACAACTAAAATCACCACAGGTCCTGAGAGTGCCATTTGGATTTTCTAGGAATGGCCCATCTGCTGTCAGAGACCAGCATGAGAATTACCTCATCTCGAAGCTGCTGTGGTTACTGGCAAAGCCTGTCATATATAGTGAATGGGACAGTGCAGGCCTTACAGAACTTTGGTACTGCTGTGGATAAGAAGGTGATGTGGGCTTGGAAGTTAGTGACCCTGGAGGAAGATGCTAAAAACACCAACAAATATTTACCAAAAAATTCTGATGTATAAGAATCATTGTCCACAACACTGATGGTGGGGATGGGGCTGTGAATCTCTAAGCCCAAGGCATGAAAGAGATTCAGACTAAGGGTGTTAGAAGTGTCACAGATGGCTACAACCAGAGTCTGAGTTGTGATCCTTGTGGAACCATACTAAATCTGGGATGAAAATGCAACAGAGATTGAGATGAGCGTGTTACTAAAACTATGGAGTGGCGGGGGGGGGGGGGGGGGCTCATAATGTTGAAGGAGAGGTGTCCCCACCTTTTGATACATAGGCCAGTTGATAAGGATGGTAGACGAGCCAGTGTCTCTTTGTAGGTCCATCGGAAATGTTAGAGTAAAGTTGAGCACTGGCACACCAGTTGGGAATGATAGAGCAGAGAGGGCTGTGAGGAGAGGTCAGCCAATCACTTGTTGACTGACCCCTCTCCAGGAATTCTTGTACTATGAGACTCAATTTATGCCCAATTAACAGGCATCGCTGCGGAAGACTGGCAGATGTCAGCCATGTGGCCAGAGTTGCTGCAGGCAGCACACTTTGCCCACCGGAAGTGGAAATTTGTTGTTGGTAACTGACAAAACACCGGCTACAGGAAGGGAGCTTTTGGAACTGATGAGGGCCTGGCGGTTCCTTATTGGACTTCTGGATGGGTTTAGATGGAGAAGGGTTCCATGCTCCAGGTGTGAGGCAAACACCAAAGATGGATTTTGTAAAGCTGCTGAAGGCTGCAAAGACTGCTCAAATGCCATAATGATAAGCGGACTTGCCTCCAGATACAGGTATTTGAATTTCAGAAAGTTATGACCTAATGCTTTATCTGGGGAATGAACAATGATCATGTCCTGAACAAGTGAAGAGGCATAAGATTGTCTAACCTGGGTCAACATACTGAAAACAGCACTCCCTAGAGATCCTCTGGAGGTGAGCTATACATACCTGTAAGACTCATACGGTAGTTTATGACAACAAAAGAATTTCTGATGTGGTGTGGCCACATGCACCTAAGAATCAAAGTAAATGAGAAGACTAGACTTCAATGTGGTACAAGGGAGGGCCTGGGGTTCTGCCTCAGGATGGAGCTGCTGAAACACTGATATACATAAGGGCCAGCATTTGCCATGAGGAAAGTGCATTGCTGTGTCTCACTAATGACATCATAGACAAGAAAATGCTGCTCCATTCATGCAGTTCCATCTTGCAGTCAAATTCCTTGAATGGTGGCCAGATGCTGGAGACTGAAGACTCAAGTTGTGCTATGTGTCCGCCAAACACCAATGGCAATTGGGTCATCATCATGAGCCTCTCCAAAAGGATTTCATTGGTTTTCTGTGGCAGAAGGATCACTGAATGAGTTAAGTCTACAGGGTCTGCAGGCGTTGCCATGGCTTAAAGTGTCCATACACAGAGGCGCTACCTGTAAAAGTTATGTGTACAGTTCATGCAAATGTTCATCACAACTGAAATGGTCCAGGCCCGGAACACTGTTAGACCAAACAGAAAGTTCACTGAATGCTTGATAAAACAATCCTTCTGTTACTGGAACACCCAAAGCTACTCTATGTGATATGATACATTCCTGCCACTTGACAGAACACTCAGAAATCTCTAAGTCCACACTTACACTAGGAGATGTAAGTCTTAACCAAATGAAACTTAAGGTTCTGATGCAATCAGTATAATTTCAAAGCCCCTTCAGTCACGCTGGAAGAGTATAACAGTAACGAATGGTACCAACAGTTCCTGTGAGCATATCACTGGACTTAGTGCTGTCCACTGGAGGTGATGGCGGCATGTGATCGGAAATGGTGCTGGATCCATAGCAGAAGACATCAGTTGAATGGCTGCAACAGAACTGCCTGGATTGGGGCTGGCATGGTACTAATTACATGCACGGCAGAGATATATTTGCATCTGATTGGACACATGTGACAAGGCAGTTGAAGCAAAGGGCCTGCAGCAGGAGCTGCCTTGGTTGTGTGCACCACCTGTTCTTACATCCAGTGTACGCAAAGGCCCTCTGTGAGCTCAGCTGAAAATTTCTTGGCTTGCTGGACTGTGTGGTCACTGAGTCACAAGGGCTGTTACTGCTGCAGCCTGCCTGGCAGAGATATGTGGCAGGATGGCATCAACACTCAATGGCTTCCATGACACATCAATAAGGATTTCTGGCCAGATAGATATTGGGTACTAACAACAACAGAAGAACATGGTTTAATGGGGTAGGATTCGTTAAGAATGGGTAGGTAGGGCAGATAGTGAGGCACTGTGAACAGTTCAGTGATGGTGTTGTTTCCATCAGATTCGACTGCAAACCAATACTGACAAAGATAGTTCAGGTATACATGGCAACATTGCAAGCGGTAGATGAAGAGACAGAGAAAGTATATGAGGGTACTGAACTGGCAATTAAGTTTGGAAAGGGAGATCAGAATCTAATAGGGTGGACTGGAACATGATTGCAGAGAAAGGAATGGAAGAAAGTATTACAGGAGAAATGTGCTTAGTAATAGGAATGAGAGAGGAGAAAGACTAATTGAGTTCTGCAATAAATTTCAGATGGTAACAGCAAATACTGTGGTTATGAATCACAAGTGGAGGAAGTATACTTGGGAAAGACTGGGAGACACAGGAAGTTTGCAGCTGGATTACATCGTGTTCAGCTAGAGATTCCTTAATCAGATATTGGATTGTAAGATGTACTCATGTGCAGCTATACAGGGTGATTCACAAAGACATGCAAACTTTTTAATATGTTATTCTAAAAGTAAAACTAAAGAAAAAAGTTCATATAAACATAGGCTGGGAAATGTTTAGTTACGGAGTTATGGCTAATAAAATATTTTGTCTGAAATTAGCTACTTCATCAACATGAAGACATCACAATACTGTATGAGGTTAAAGTAAAGCAGATTTCCATTTATTTCATTGTTATTTTTCTGGTGAACTGAATAAAACCTGTCCCAGATGTGTATCTGCAGTAGTTTTCCAGAACATCCAGAGAAGCAGAGATGTAATTTCATAAAATTTTTAATTTATTAACTACTTGGCCCAATTTATTTTTTAAATTTCACACAATTGCACAAAGTTTTCAACAGAAAAATCTGGGGGAAGAAAAGCGGCAGAATCATGGGGCAAATGATACTCATGAATCTGGTTCTGGTGGCAGTGCTGCAAACCATCAGGACCTGCAAATAAGTACATAAAACAGCCAATGTGCAATTGGATCACACATCTTTCCCAGCACCCAGGGTTGCAGTAAACCCTGAAAAGAACAAGATCATGTGACGCAAAGCAATACTTGCGGACCATTTGTGGCGCTGGATGCTGCGGTGGGTGTAGCAAGTGTAGCAGCGTCCTATGGTGGCGGCCATGCAGAAGTTCTGCTGGTGATGGTCCATCTCATGGGTAGGAGTGGTAGGAGGCGAGAAAGAGTTGCAGTGCCTGTTCACATGTGTGGGAGATGCAAAGCTTCGCCATCTGTTGTTTAAAAGTGCATACAAAGTATTCTGCTTCTGCATTGGACTGGGGAGAAACATAGCTCTTGTTAGATGACAAATGCCATTTCGTTCACAAAACTGTTCAAAGTCATGTGACATGAACTGACGTCCATTGTCCATAACAATGATTTTAGGCAATCCTTCAATGCAAAAATTGTGGACAGTACTTGAATGGTGCTACATGACATGGTAGAACTCATAGGTACCACAAATCGGAACTTACTAAAAGATTTTACCGCTATGAGCTGACAAGTGTTCCTAAATGGTCCTGCAAAGTCTGTGTGCACTTGTTGAGAGGAGGATTGAGTCTTAGGCCAGGCTGAGAATGTCTGTGATGGAGTGGATAGGTTTTCTGCACATGCATGACACTGTAATGTGATTTGTTCAATAAGAGCATCCATGCCCTGCCAAGTACAGTACTGTTGCACTAATTGTTTAGTGCAAACAATTCCCCAATGTCCTTGGTGGAACAATTGCAGCACATCCTTTTTCAACACTTTAGGAATAAGCACACTTGATTGTCCACTGTCATTTTGAACTAGAATCACACCCTGTTGAACTGAAAGGTTATGCCGACGTACAAAATATTGGTGCACAACTGGGTTCTGGGTATTATTCAATGAACGTGGCCAAGACATGTGAATGTAATGCCACAAAAATCTTGAGATCTGGGTCTGCTTCTGTTGCCTGTGCAATTTTTCTATAGTGCAAGGAAAAAGATTACAGCAATTCAGAGTCCTCCGTATTGATTTGGCAACAACATGCAGCACATGCATCAAAATCAGAGTCTGGGCCAATCGGAAGGTGAGATAGGGCAGCTGTATTGCTATGCTTTGCTGTAGATCAGTACACAATTTCATACTGATACAGCAGAAACAACAAAGTCAAATGTTGTAATTTTTGAGCAGTGCATGTAGGAACTGACTTTGTTGGATGAAACAAGGACTGCAAAGGCTTGTGATCTGTCACTAAAAAGAACTTGTGACCATACAAATAGTGATGGAATTTTGTCACAACACACACAATAGTGAGAGCCCCTTTTTCTATTTGAGAATAATTGCAATGAGTTTGAGTTAAAAACTTTGAGGCAAAAGCAGTAGGTCTGTCTTGTGAACTAATTCCATGTGAAAGCACAGTGCTGATTCCGTAAGAAGAAGCATCGACTTGCAAAAGTACTGGCTTGGCAGGGTCAAAATGCACCAAACATCTGTCACCAAGCAAGGCATTTTTGAGTTTCCGAAATGCATTGTGACACTCTTTGGTCCACATGAAAGACACATTTTTTTTATGCTAGTGATGCAATGGAACCGTGATCTGAGCAGCCTTCAATATGAACTGAATGTAGTACATCATTTTGCTTAGTACTGACTGCACTACAGACACATTGAGGGGAACAGGCATATCATAGATTGCAAGCAAATGAGATTGGAGGGGGCAGACACTGTGACTGTTTTTATCACATGACCTAAGTACTGAAGTTCAGTTTGAAAAATGCCACTCTTTTTGAGATGACACTTGAGTCCTGCTTCTGACAACACTTGAAAAAACATATGAAACTGGCAATGTGTTCCTCTGCTCTATGACCTGAGATGACAATATCATCAAAGTAATGTGAACAAAATGGTGCTGTTCCAAGAAACGCTGAAAAATGGCAGGTGTGGAGGAACTGCCATAGGGCAAACACAAATATCTGAACAGGCCTATGTGTACATACGACAAACGCTTTCTGTGATTCTTCATCCAATAGAATTTGCAAGTAGGCATCACGCAAATCTATCTTGGAAAAGTAACGCCCTGCACCAAGCCTGTCCACAAATTCCTCAGGACGAGGTAACGGATAAGTGTCAGCTACTGTCTGTGGGTTGACTGTAGACCTTATAATGATACAGCCTTCCCCAAAATTCATATGAAATGTCTGATACAACATTTTTTTATATATATGCATCCGGATAATTATCAGACAATTCAGTGCTTCCTAAGGCCTTGTATGTGTGTCTTTATATATATATATATATCATTCTGTCCAATTTGCTAAAACACTTTATGTTCAAAATGAAAGCAAATAGAAGGTTCTGGAAAAACGTGTATTATCATGATTATCAGCGGATTGTTGTCATTAACAAAAATTATGTACAGGTTCCAAATCAAAAACCTAGCTGAGAAGTTGAAGTAACAGATATTTAGTAACAAATGTAAAAAGGCCGTGGAAATGTTGGCTTAAGTGGTTGGCACCTCTAATTACCATAATTAGAATTGAATAACGAGTAAACACAGAAAACATCTTTATCTTGAGAAACAGGTTAAAAGTTATTACCAAGCAATGTATTTTCATTTGTTGTCTATTTTATGTCCTCTGTAATTAATATCCTTTAATTACTTTTCTAATTAACTATCCAATTGTTTAAATCACGCAGTTTTCCGACTATCAGAATTTGAGGCCTTATTTATAACTTTATAACATCGGATAAAGCACGAGTTCTGTACTATCACTGAATGTTAGTAACCAAATCCAAACTTTAATTAAATACGTAACTAAAATAATACAAGAGACATTATTAAATTAAAGTTCAGATTGATTTTCATAATTAAAACTAGTGATGATGCTATAAAAATTACATCAATTAAGATTGTATTTTTTTCCTTATTCAGCTGTAACATCAGCTACTTTATGTTTTGTAAATTTTAATTGTAAAATTGAAATTGTACAAATTTAATAATGTATTATTTTGTAATTTTTTGTTAAAATTCTATATAAAGCAAAGCAATGATTCTACGAGTCAGTCAGTTTTGAAGAGTTTTGGAAGTCAAAGAAATCAGTGATGTTAGTCAGTGTTTTGTTAACATGAAGAGTGTGCAGTTCAGTTGTCATTTGTCAATAAATTTTGTGAAGTTGTAAACTGTTATTTTCATTCATCAAATGAACTCCAGGCCAAGTTATGTTACTTTAAGTAACGTTCAAGAATATAGCATCATTACAACTTGAAGTCAACACAAATGTGAATGTGACCAGAAGGCTTAGGCAACAAAATGAGATGACTTGCCCACTGAGTAGCTTGAATTGGAGCAATTACACAATTGTCTTGCAATTCTTTCAATTCACTGGCTACTTTGTCTCTTAAAGCAGTGGAATGGGGTGGGCCCGGAAAAACTTAGGCTGTGCATTGTCTTTCAATGTAACATGCACTACAAAGTTATTAGCTTTTCCCATTCCCTCTGAAAATAGTTCAGGAAATTCTTTAAGCAAGCTAGCTACACTGACTTTTGGTTCAAAAGCAAACATTGAAAGTACATTGTCTTGGATGTTAAGTCAAAACAAATCAAAGGCATCTAAATTGAATATGTTTGCACTGTCTCTTGATTTCAACATAGTAAAATTCACTGTTGTAGTGTGAGATTTGCAAGAGGCAGGGAAACTCCACTGTCCAAGTTCTGGAATTTTCCGTCCGTTGTCAACAGGAAGTGCTTGCTAGATTTAAAAAGGCGTAGTGAGCCTAACTGTTCATACGTGGCATGATCAAGCAAAGTTATATTACTATATCTTCATTGTTTACCAGCCGTGGCTGGACAGACTGCATCAAGATACAATGTTTATCAACTAACATTTATACAACACCATATACAAAATTTGTATTACAAATGAAAGAAAATATTTATGCAGTGCACAAAAACACATAGAACATAGAGAAAATGAAATATAACTAAACAGGAAAGTAAAACTTCATAGCAGCAAATGAAAATACCATAAAGCAAAATGTTTACAGAACCAAGTAGATCACACACATAAAGTTTCGTTTTGGCAAAATATGTACTTTAAGTAAAACACAAAATTAAATGTGCAGTTAACTGAGAACATAAAAAGAAGATTAAATTTAGGCAAAATTATATATAAAACAAAACAATATTTATTATTTTGTCCATTCACTAGAACCACTGTTGAAAAACTCTTCCAAGGAATATAGTGGATGTTGTTTCAAGTCCTGAGCAATTTTTTTCCGAAATAATTCAGGCGGCAGCTATTTCACTCCTGGAGGCAGTTGATTGTACATTTTTAGGGAAACTGTTGGAAAGCTGTCTTGTGTACTTGATAGGCGACACCTTGGCACTTCAATGTTCCTCTTACAGCAAGTGTCATGATTATGTATTTCTTGTCTTATGCTAAAATTCCTTTGATTTTCTTTTATATAAATGAGGCAGAAAAACACATACTGGCTAAAAACAGTCATTATGCCTAGCCTGGTGAAAATAGGCTTACAGTGGTCCAGTCTTTTGCTAGAGGATATGATCCTGATGGCTTTTTTTTTTTTGTAATAGCAACACATCTTTGCAGCCTGAGGAGTGTCCCAACAACAACAGTCCATAGCTAATGTGGCTGTGGAAGAGTGCATGGTAGACTATTGTGAGAAACTGGTCAGTTATTACCCTCTTCAGCTTCCTCAGGAGGTATATCACACAAGAAAGTTTGATGCATACATATGCAGTATGATCATTCATGGAGAGTTTGCTGTCAATCTTGAAGCCCAGTAGTCTGACAGTCTCCATGTTTTCTTGCTCTTCAATGTTGGTTGGACCGCATATCAAATGGTGGGTTTTTTCTTCATTGATCTTCATTTTATTTATGATGAACCATTCTCTTATTTCTTCAAACATCAAATTTGATGCACCAAGAGCTTCTGCGGCTGTATGTCCTTTGGCAATAAGGGTAGTGTCATCTGCAAACTGCAACATTTGACTATTACAGCTCATATCATTAATAATAATAATAATAATAATTTTATTGTCTTTAAGCCATTACAGCAATAGACAAAGTCATACATATAATACAATACAGTACAGTACATGCTATAGAAGGACAGAATTGTTAAGAACTTTACAGTTTAATATCACAGGTCATGAAATCCTTTACATTGTAGAATGGGTTTACAACCAACCAGTCATAAAGTGTTTGTTTGTATTGTTGCTCGGGTAAATTTTGTATACCTTGTGGAAGTTTGTTAAATAATTTGTGGCCCATAAGTTCATAACTGTTAACTGATTTTGACAGTCTGTGGTAGGGCGTATACATAGAGCTGTTTGTCCTAGTGCTGTAACAATGTATATTTGCCCTGCGTTTTACTTTAGGTAAGTTCTTTCTTGTGTAGATTAAAACATAATAAATATATAGGTTTATTACTGTCATGATTTTTTGTTGAGTAAACAAAGGTTTACAATGAGCCTTGTATGGTGAGCCTGTAATTATCCTAATAGCTTTCTTTTGCAGCAATAGTATATCATGCACACAAGTGGAGTTTCCCCATAAAATAATGTCATAGGATATGATGCTTTGGAAAAATGAGTAGTAAGATACTCTAACATAATTTTTAGGTACACAGTGCATTAATCGCCTTAACAAATAGATTACCCTAGACAATTTACCGCTAATATACTTAATATGTGGATTCCAAGAAAGTTTATCATCCAAATATACCCCCAAAAATTTAACACAACTAGTATCATCTGATGGAAACTTGTCTTTTAAACTAAATACCATCTGCTGGGTTTTGCTTTCATTAAGCAAGAACCCATTTGCTTTAAACCAGAGTGAAGCTTGCTCAATTGTCTCTTGACATATATGAGGAATAGGAGAGCTTCTAAGACTGATCCTTGGGGCACTACATGTTCCAGTTTTTGTTCAAGAGAAGTTGCTCCATGCACTGATACTACCTGCTTTCGGTTTTCCAAATAAGATTGGAGTGTTGATAGAACAACACCTCCAACACCATAGCATCTTAACTTGGCTATTAGTATTGTGTGTGAGATGCAGTCAAAGGCTTTGCTGAGGTCACAGAGTGTCAGTGCCACACTTTCTCTCTCTTCAAAACTCTGTTGAATCATTTTTAATAAGTCCAACGTGGCTGTCACTGTTGATCTCCCTTTGCAGAATCCATGCTGTGTGTTTGAAATAAGTTGTTTTCCTCAAAGTAATTCAGTACCTGGCAGTGCATCACAGATTCAGTAACTTTGGCTAATACTGGTACCACTGAGATTGGTCTGAAGCTGGACACCTCGCATGGATCCCCCTTCTTATATATTGGTACTGCGCGCACCAGTTTAAGGAAGTCTGGGAAGACACCAGAAGATAGACATTTGTTTATTGCTATGGCTAGTGGCTGAGCTAATTCTGCAATAATTTTCTGTAGCAGTGTGCAGGACATGCCATAGATGTCTACACTTTCTGAGTGTTTGTAGGAGTTCACAATTTTTATCATGTCTTCAGGGTGTACTTCCTTCCAGTTTTGAATACTGCGACTGTCTGCATTTCTAATGTTTGCAGTCGGATCTAGGTCAGAGTGTGGAATTTCACTCACTGTCTTTTCCACTATTCTGACAAAATATTCATTGAAGTCATCAGGGCTACATGAATTTAAGCAGGAGGTAGTCTTCTTTCTGTTCTCATTTACAAGATTCCAGGCAGCTTTACAAGGATTTTGGGAGTCTTTAATGTATGTATTATTATATTTCTTTTTTGCTTCCTCTACTGCCTTCCTATAAGCTTTTTTGGCTTTTAGGTAGTTGTGGTGATGTAATTCTTTAGCTGGAATATCTAAAGCTGATTTCATTTGGTCCTTGCATATTGTTACAATACACTTCAATTTATTGAGCTTGGGTGTGTACCATTGTTTCACATTGACAACTTTCTGCCTGCCTTGTATTTGTCCACAGGATTATTTACTGGTCTTACCAGAAACATGTCATCAAATATTGCTTTTAAGGTTTGGAACAGACATAAGAAAGAATTACTGCCAATTAATTCTGCAATTTTCTGCTGCCAGTTTACACAAGACAGAGCTTCTTTGAGATCATTTAGTCTCTTTTCTTTAACAAATCTTCTTTTGAATGTGTAGTTTGAATGCCATGTGCTTATCTGCAGTTTGCTCCTCATACTGGTTTCCATTACTAGCTCACAGTGATCTGCTATCATAGGTTCAACTACACTGAGTTTATAATCCCAGATGTGATTATGGTGTCCAAGCATGCACCACCCCTTGTTGGGAGCTTATTTGCAATAAACAACTCATAACTGGTAATTAATCTCATAAAGACCCTCTCTCTGGCATCTCCATCACCTATGTGTATGTTAAAATCTCCACACAGTGTGATTTTTGACTTTAGGCGTGTTAGGTAAAACAAACAGTTCTCCATATGTCCAATAAAGTTCTCAAAGTTACCATCTGGTGAATGGTACACAGCAACAACAACTAAATCAATATTTGTTAATAACAGTGCAGCTAATTCAAGATCAAAATGCACACAAAAACTGCTTAAATCAATTTCCTTGATGCTATGATCTCTGTTGGCATACACAGAGACCCCACCGTGGGTTCAGTTCTTCAAAACCAAGCACTGGCCATGTCTAAGTATTCAACAGATTTATAGAAATCACCTTCTGCTTCAGCTAGCCAGTGTTCACAAATACATAAAACATCTGGTTTAATTTCTTCTATAAAGTGATAGGAGATCCATTTTGGTTCTTATGCACTGCACATTTACACTTGCAATGATTATAGGTGTATTGTTTTCAGTACTAGCAACATTCTTGTACAGTGATCCTTGATCCTTGTTTTTAACTTCATAATCTATTTTATTGGCATAATGGTTGATCTCCGGAACAAAAAATGCTTAATTACAACATTTTTGGGCCATAGAGCAGTGAGACACCTGTGTCTAACTGAAAGTAAACGCGACAGTCAGCAATTCGTAAAGAGACAAATAGTTTGTTAGAACACTGTTGCACAGCACTAGGGTGAGAAGGAGGCACAACCTTAGTCTTTACTTTCATCAGAACCTGTTGTAGTTTTGAAAAGACAGGGTTCACTGCATGTGCATGACCCTGTGTCTCAGGGAACATACAAAATTGTCGTTTTTGTGCCACTGCAAACAAACAGCTTGGACATGGCCTTTCTGTTCCACACGTGTAAGACAGTGTGTTACATGATGGGTATTCCTGTCTTTTACATCAGCAAAACATCTAGGACAAGACTTCACTAAATTCACATGGCTGTTTACATATCTACTTGGTTTCCCGCACAGCTGTGTACATGCTCGTTGTTATGGCTGCTTGAGGCGGTCACAAACAAGATGTGACTAGACCCAACAAATCGGGGCCTAGTCAAATGTATAGGTTCCTTCAGCACATGATCACATTGCTCTAAGATTTGCTACACTTGGGGAAGTGATGGATCAGAGTACTTTAAGGTCTGTTCCCATATTCTACTATCTGGGACATGTTGCCACAACTACAGTTAAATTTGCACGTCCTAGTCATGCCCGTTAATTCTGTGTACCACTGGTGGTACGTCTGTTCTGGCTTTTTCTGCAAGTGAAGAAACTGATATCTGGCTGCAGCTACTTGGTCTTGCTGGTCATATTATTGAGTTAATGCAGTGATTACTTGATCATAGACAAGTTCGTCGGGAGACGCGGTTGGGAATAGTTTTTGTATTAACCTGAGCACTGGGGTTCCTGGGCAATCAAAAGGAAGTATTGTTAACTTTATAGTACCTTGAACATGATGAACATGACAATCTGCTTGGAACTGAGTCAGGTATTCAAGCCATTCCTCATCTGTTTCATTAAATTGCCCGAATGTTGGTATACTAGTTGGTGGAACTTGTTGGGCTGGTTGGCTGATTGGTTGTGATTTTGCAGCCAGCACAGCTTGTGCAGCCAGTAGCTGTACTGTTACCAGTAAGGTAGTAATTTGTTGGTTCTCAAAATGAAAAACTTGTGTTAGATCCATCACAGTGGCCATCTGCTGCTGAGGCATGGGGCAGGGGGTGGACTGGGTGGGGAATCCATGGTTTACATAAATACCTTATATCAAAAGCAAACAAAGCCTCTGAAAAGATAAATTTGAATAGTTCTGCTGCTCCCCTCCTGGAAGAACACAGCATCAAATTTGCGAATAGAAACACTTGAACACAATCACCCCTGCAAGCGAAAACACAAGAGATGCAAGAGCGAAAACACAAGAGATGCAAGCAAAATCTTCAGCCAAGTTGATTATCTTTGATTGCCACTGAATTAGCCTTGTTCGTCATTGCAGAGTCTTGTACCACAAGGGAGAGGATGTTGTTATATGTGGATTAATATGGTTCATTATTTACATGAACTGGAAGTTTTACTCAACTTAAATAGAGTCCATTTTGTGTGGTATAGGCTCATCAGTAATAGTCCTCTTGCAGACTGATGTAAAGTACAATTCTGATTGAGGTAAACTACTCCCACTATAGTCACTAATCTGGTAGCTATGCACTGTCGTAGCCTGTGATGAACTGAACCCGCTCTGTGAGTATACTGACAGATGCTAAACTGGATGATTGAGTGTGTGAGTGAGCAATTGACTACATGAGTGAGGCCCTCCAGTCAGTGGCAGAGGGCTAAATACGAGGGCTATCCACAAAGTACATTACATTTTGGAATTAAAAATAAATAAAGTACTGGAATTTTTTTTTTATTATATACAGATGAAAGCCACACTTAAATACTACTTTTCTACATAGTTGCCATTTAAATTAAGGCACTTATCGTAGCGATGGATGAGCTTGGAAATTCCTTCATCGTAAAATTCGGCCGCCTGCGCCTTCAACCACGTGGTTACCTCTTCTTGAAGCTGTGCGTCGTCATCAAAACGCTGCATAGCCAACCACTTCTTCATTGCTGGGAATAAGTGGAAGTCGCTCGGTGCCAGGTCGGGACTGTACGGCAGATGAGGAAACAACTCCCACTTAAAAGATTCGTTGTCGTGAATCAGCAAGATCTTTGAGCCCAACTTTCCCCTGCGCTTGTTTTGTATTGCTCTTCTGAGGTTGTGCAGAGTTTGGCAATACCTTTGAGAGTTTATTTAGTGCCTCTTTCCAGGAAATCCACAAAAATCACACCTTTTCTGTCCCAAAAGACAGTCGCCATCACCTTCCTTGCCGACATTGTCTGCATGCATTTCTTGGGTTTCTGGGGGGAATTTGTGTGCCCCCACTGCACTGACTGCAATTTTGTCTCGCAGTTCACATGCTTAACCCATGTTTTGTCACCAGTAATGATGCGATCGAGTAATGAGTCGCCATCTTTCTCGTAAGCGTCCAGAAACGTTAACGCTGCAGGCATTCACTGATTTTTGTGAATCTCTGTCAAGATTTTTGGTATCCATCTTGCACAAAACTTGTGGTAACCAAGCTTTACGGTAATGATTTCGTGCAACAAACTTCGTGAAATTTGTGGAAAACTCATAGAGAGTTCCGTTATTGTGAAATTACGGTTTTCACGGACCGCGGCATCGACATTTTCGACAAGTTCGGCAGTCACTATGCTGGGTCTTCCACTTCGCTCTTTGTCATGAACGTTAGTTCAGCCATTTTCAAATTTTATTACCCATTGATGCACTCCACCTTCAGTGATTATGTTGTCCCCATACACTTCACAAAGCTGCCAATAGATTTCTATCGGTGTACAGTTTTTTGCAGTCAGAAACCTTATTACAGCACGCACTTCACACTTCGCGGCATTTTCAATTAACACTGACATTTCAAACTGTCACAGTAACTCAACGGAGTACAGCACAAACCTCTCACTAGCACAGCAGGATGCCGACTGAGCGGCGGAATGCCATGACACCAAGATGGCCGCGCTAGCCCTGCCCCTAACGGACACAAACGAAAACGTAATGTGGTTTGTGGATAGCCCTCGTACATGCTGTTGAGAGGGCAGTGGTGGTGCATTGCTTGTGGGTGCGTCTCTAGCCTCTCTTTTGATAGGTGCGCTTGATCCAGTGCCTCCTAATCGATCTTTGCCAACTAGTGTGCTGGCGACAGCTTGCACCACCACAGATAGTACATGGTAAAGACATCAGGGAATAAGTTCCATGGTACTAGAGGGGTATGTAGAGGGTAGAAACTGTAGAGGAAGACAGAGATTTAAATATGTCCAACAAATAACTGAGGACATAGGGTGCAAGTGCCACTCTCTGATGATGAGGTTAGTGCAGGAGAGGGATTCATGGTGGGCCACATCAAACTGTTGACTAAAAGAAATGATGTTTAGGGTACTATGGAGTTATGTGAAAGATAATGGTAAGGACCCTCCATGGTATAATGATTGTAAAGAAACTTCTAAAGAAACAGAGGCTACAGCATAATAGGTGTAAAACAATGTATAGGACTATACATAGAAAGATGCGGAATGAAATGCATGCGGCTGTCAAGAGAGAAATGCATGAAGCCTTCAGTGACTAGCAGAATACAGTCAAATGATTGTTCACAAAATCTAAAGAAATTCTGGCCATATGTAAAGGCTGTTGGTGGTACCAAAGTTAGTGTCCAGTCACTCGCAGACAAAACAGGAACTGAAATTGATGGTAGCAAAGCAAAAGCTGAATTGCTTAACTCCTTTTCTGGATGTTGCCTTACAATGGAAAACCTAGAAGAACTGCTGCAATTTAATCCTTGTATAATTGAAAAAATGAATGAAATAAGAGTTAGTGTCAGTGGTATTGAGAAACAGCTGAAACTGATTAAATTGAATACGCTCCAGGGCCCAATGGAATACTGATTAGATTATGTAATGAGTCTATAGCTCAGTAAACCTCTCTTCTAACTATAATCTACCATAACTCTCTCAAAGAAAAGAGTTGGAAGAAAGCACATATCACACCTGTTTACACGAAGGGTAGTTGAAGTGATCCACAAAACTATCACCTTATATCCTTGACACTGATTTGATGTAGAATCTTATAACATATTCTGAGCTCAACATAATGTGGTATCTTGAACAGAATGACCTCCTCCTTGACAGACAGTATGGACTCTAAATACATCAATCACGTGAAAGCCCACTCACATTTTTCTGACAAGACATAATGAAAGTTTTGGATCAACACAGTCAGAAGATGCAGTGTTTCTGCAAACCTAAGTGTACTGTCAAAGTACGTGCATATGGTGTATCAAGAGTAATTTGTGACTGGATTGAGGACTTTTTGGTAGTAAGGAGGATGCAACAGGTTATCTTCGATGTAGGGTCATTGTCAGGGGTGCCCCAGGGAAGTGTGTGTTGGGACACTTGCTGTTCATGTTGTATATTAATGACCTTGCAGATAATATTAATAGTAATCTCAGACTTTTTGCAGATAACAAAGTTGTCTGTTATTAAGTACTGTCCCAAACAAACTGCATAAGTGTTGAAACAGATCTTTATAAGATTTCAAAGCAATGTAAAGATTGGCAGCTTGGTTTAAATGTTCAGAAATTTATAATTTTACACTTCAAAAAACAAAAAAATAGTGTCTCCTGACCGTAATAGTAATGAGTCTCAGTTGGATTTGGCCAACTCATACAAATATCTGGGTGTAACACTTTTTAGGGATGTGAAATGCAATGATCACATAGGCCCAGTCTTAGGTAAAGCAGATGTTTGTTCAATTTATTGGTAAAATGCTGGGGAAATGCAATCAGCCTACAAATTAGATTGCTAACAAATCACTCAAGTAACCCATTCTAGAATATTGTTTAAGTGTGTGAGACCAGCACCAAACAGGACTAACTGGGGATATTGAATGTATGCTGAGAAGGGCAGCAAAAACAGTCACATGTTTGTTTGAGCCATGGAAGAATGTCACAGAGATGCTGAAGAAACGGAACTGGCAAGCTCCTGAAGACAGGTGTAAACTATCTTGAGAAAGCCTACTTACAAAGTTTCAAGAAACGGCCTTAACTGTTGACTCTAGGAGTATACTAAAACCCCTTATGTATCCTTCACATATGGATTATGAGAACAAAATTAGATTAATTACAGAACACACAGACACATTTAAACAATCATTCTTCCCACTCTTCATTCATGAATGGAACAGGAAGAAACCCTAGTAACTGTTTCAATGGGACAAACTCTCAGCAATGCACTTCACAGTGTTTGCAGTGTACAGATGTAGATGTAGATGATATGGAGAAGTATCTTGTATTTATAGTATTGGTGTTTATGGTATTGTCATGAAGCTTATGAAAGTTACTGGAGATATTAAGATGAAATGGTGTGTTGTATTCTGCATCAATTATGATGATGTTAGGTTGAAGATCTGTTAGGGACTTGCTGTTGCTCTGATTTAGAATTTATTTTACTCTTATTAGTGACACTATGTTGTATACGGTTTTGGAAAATAACTATGATGAGTTTATGTTATCTGTTAAAGTTTTGGTATATGAGTATGGTGATGATCTTTTGAGATGCTTTCCATGGGTCTGACACATTTGTGTTATGTGAATATCAGTCAGTAACTTTAATGTGATGACCTAGTATTCAGTGGCAGCTTGTGAGTATACATTCTTGGGGTTAACAAATTTTTAGATTAAGGTAAATTTGAGAGTGTGAAATTAATATCTGCTGCATAACAGTTATGCTTATCAACAAGATTATATAACCACAGTCACTGCCAATAATAATAACAAGTCATAAAAATAATCATAACAACAGCAATAATAACAATAATAATAATAAGATGCACAATGTATCTGACAAAATAAATAATTGTTTTGTGGAATTTTATTGTTTTCTAGATAATTAAGTGCAGTTTAGGGCAATAACGAAATAATGTGTAGGCTTTCACAACTCTCCATTCTGCATTTTTATGTAAGTGGAAGATTTTGTGCTTTTCCCTTTTTTTGGACACACGTACAAGATCCCTAACAGATGTATTAGTTCACTAATTTCCTTCTGGGCGGAAAATCAGATAGTCTTACGCTGCACCCACACAACAACTTGTGCTAACTGTACACTTCCTTGTTAAATGTTCACTTGTAATCAAGCTTAGTTGATTCCATCACTCTCTCAATCAAAGGATCTGTTCTCAAAGGTCCTTGTTCCTTTGGAGCTAACTTTTTCTGGTAATTTACTTTTCTGTTCCCAGAACGAGATTTTTGCTCTACCTGGCAAATTAAAACTGTGTTCTGGACTGAGACTCAAACTCAGGACCTTTGCCTTTCACGGGCAAGTGCTCTACCAACTGAGGTACCCAAGCATGACTCATAACCCATCCTCACAGCTTTACTTCTCTTTTAGCATTTAAAATAGATTCAACATAGTTCATGTTTACGCTGCACATGAAAGTCAATTCCTGCACAGTAAATAAGCATTTAACAGAATTCAATAAAAAATAACCAGTAAATCTGCAAGGTGCCGAAAGTTAGGACGTTCACATGCTCTTGTCCTCTTATACAGCAGCTGTCACTGCTAGTATTTGAATGAGAGAAATAACTGGGTAGATTCATGGGAAGTGCTGAATATATAACATTTAAAATTGGAGAAAAAACTTTGGAAACTGTCTGACTTATTAATTTCACAGCTGAAAATAAATAAAAATGGGGGTTATCACTGTCAGAAAAATATTATGTATATTTGATGGTTACAATATAACTGAAGTAGACAGAGTGAACCTGGTTTTTACATCTTACATCATATTGTGAGATTATTTAAAATTCTGTTTAATGACAATATTATGAAAAGGACAGATTGCTGCTCACCATATTGTGGAGATGTTGAGTCACAGACAGGCACAACAAAAAAACTGTCAAACAAGTAAGTTTTCAGCTGAGAGACTTTCTTCCAAAATAGATAATGTACAGACATACCCTCGTGCAAACACAAATCACACACACGACCACTATCTCTGTATCCCAAGGCCAGACTCGAGAATCTGGCCTCGGCAGCCAGAGACAGTGGTCATGTGTGTGTGAGTGTGTGCATGTGCACACATCGTCTAATTTGGAAGAAGGCCTTTTGGCCAAAAGCTTACTTGTAAATAATATATTTCAGCTATCAGCTGTCCTTTTGAAATTTTATTGGCAGATCTAGATTTCAGCTATAAACTAGCCATTCTCAATGCACTATCATTTTTGATCAATGCATGTAATGCCTGTTGGTTAGGCTTCATCCACAGTTCATTGAATTTGAGATTTTTGTGGGATTTGACTAGCTGAAAACTTAGGACTATTTCCATGAAACTCAAATATTTTTCTTACCATCTTAAAAGGTGCAAAGTCTCATTTGTCAGAATTCTTAGGTGTGAGTAGTGAAACATTATTCAATGAACTGTGGATGAAGCCTGACCAACAGGCATTACATGCATTGATCAAAAATGATAGTGCATTGAGAATGGCTAGATTCTAGCTGAAATCTAGATCTGCCAATAAAATTTCGAAAGGACGACTGATAGCTCAACTCTATTATTTACAAGTCAATAATAGTCACTGCATGCAGCAGCCTCTGAATAGAGGGTAACCTGATAAAGCTTACTTGTTTGACAGTCTTCTTGTTGTGCCTATCTGTGTGTCAACATCTCCACTAGATGGTGAATAGCAATCTATCCTTTTCATAATATTTCAAAGTTTTGTTTAATAAGAGAAGTAGGAATACTTTGTGCTTTAATCAGTATTTGTTTGTACAGTATGCTCATGTTGTATAGGCTAGAAATGAAGCTGTTTTCTTTGACTTTGAGATTTTTGTGGGATTCGACTAACTGAAAACTTAGGACTATTTCCACGAAACTCAAATATTTTTCTTACTATATTAAAAGGTGCAAAGTCTCATTTGTCAGAATTCTTGGGTGTGAGTAGTGAAACATTAATCTCAGTGTAACTTGAAAGGAGGGGAGAAAGAGGGTCAACCCCACATTTTTTACTGTATTTCGAAAGAACTTCCTGATTCATATGTTAGCAGCCAGGAAGTTATAGGTTGGTGAAGGCAATATACACCTTTTTGGGGAAGAAATGAGGAAAGGAATGGATGTATATGCAGATTTAGTATTGATTTTTCTTATGTCTTTCATAAATATTTCTTGAGTCAGTTGTTGGCACTCTGAAATAAAGATACCTTCAGACTCCAAACCCACTACTTCATCCCTCATATACCTCACTAACTTTATCCAAACTCACAATTGCTTCTCCTTTGAAGGGAAGGTATACAAACAAAACTGTGGTACAGCCACGGGCACCTGCATGGTACCCTCCTATGCCAACCTGTTTATGGGCCATCTAGAGGAGACTTTCGTAGCCTCCCAAAATGTCAAACCCCTAGTCTGTTTAAGGTTCATTGATGATATTTTCATTATATTGGTTCAGGGCCAATTCATTGATGATATTTTCATTATATGGGCTCAGGGCCAATACACCCTATCTTCATTCCTTCACAACCTCAACACCTTCTCTCTCTTCTCCTTAACTTGGTCCTCCCCAACTCAGTGTGCCATCTTCCTAGATGGTGACCTACTCCTCCCTAATGGCTCCATCAACACCTCTGTACACGTTAAACTAACCAGCCACCAACAGTACCTGCATTTTGACAGCTGTCATCTCTCCCATGCCAAAACATCCTTATAATACACTCTGGACACCTGGAGATTGCGTATCTGTAGTAACGAGAACTCTCTTCCCTACTATGTTGAGGATCTCACCAAGGCCTTCACAGACAGCCACAACCCCCAGACCTAGTAGGCAAACAGAACTCCCATGCCATTTCCTCTCACATCCCCAAATCTCCCACCAGCCCCAAGAAGAAGCCACAAAGGAGTGCCCCTTTGTCACCCAATACCACCACTGGAACAACCGAACCACATCCTTCAACGAGGGCTTTGATTATCTGTCATTGTGCCCTGAAATGTGGGACATCCAGCCAAGATCCTTCCATCCCTCCTAAAGTGGTATTCTGTCACCCCTCCAACTTCCACAACATTTTAGTCCATCCTTATGACACTCCCAATCCTAACCCCTTGCCACAGGAATCATATCCCCGTGGAAGAACCATGTGCAAGACCTGTCCAATCTACCCACTCCACCCTCCATTTCCCAGTCCTGTCACAGGATTATCTCACCCATCAAAGGCTGGGCCACCTGTGACAGTACCCATGTTGTATATCAGCTCTGCTGCAACCACTGCACAGATTTTTATATTGGCATGACTACCAAACAGTTGTCCATGAGAATGAATGGTCATTGCCAAACTGTGTCCAAGACCAAAGCAGGTCACCCTGTGGCACAAGATGCAGCTGAAATAACATGCTTGATGCCAATGGCTGTTTCACTACCCAAGCCATCTGGATCCTCCCCTCCACCACCAGCTCTTCTGAACTGTATGGATGGGAGTTATACTTACAACACATTCTCCACTCTTGAAATTACCTACATAACCTACTAAGCCCTGCACCCTCTACGCAACAGAATCCACTGCCCCTGTCCTATCACTTCCTCCATATTCTCATTTCTCATTTTCCAGGCTCTTTGTGTGCCACACTCTGCTGACACACTAGTCAATCTTTCCCCTTCCTGCTCTTCTCCTTTTTCGTTCCCAGTCCCCCTTCCCAAACTCCCTGCCCCACAGCCTCCCGACGCTGTGCCTGTTGGCAGTCTAGTCTCTGCACATTCTGCCAAACAGTACTCTTCTCTTCCACCACCCATACACTGCTATCCCTTCCTCTCTCCTGCCCCCTCCAGACTGCTGCCTCCATTCCACATGGTAGATGCATTCTGGTCTGAGCTGCTGGAGATGGTGGTCATGTGTGTGTGAGATGTGCTAGCTTGTGTGAATGAATGTTTATGTATTTACTTTTATGAGGAAGACTCTGGGTGAAAGCTAATGTAAAAGTGTCTTTTAATGGATTCTGTCTGCAACTTAATGTGTCATCTCATTGTATTTGTATTTTATTATATACATGTGAGTGTGCACCAAGTGCATGGATGTTGATACAAATATGAAACATAATAATAATAATTTCTAAAATGTTTGTAAGCATTTGTTACATGTCTGTAAATTTTTTTGAGCTAAAAGAAGTCATAATTGGGTTCTACACTGACGTTTTCTGTTAAATTACAAAGCACAGCTAACTCTTCCAAAAATGTCACTTTTATATTTATCCCATTATGTTATTTTCTGAGGCAAAAAAATTTATGCAAAGGATTAAACTTTTGAAAATCAACAGCCTATATTAGTTGTTCCAAAGCTTAGTTTTATTATAATCACAATGTGTTACAAGAAATTTACAATATTGGACAAAAAACTTACCTAAAATTCGGAATTTTTATTCAACAAAAAACTTAAAATATATGGGACAATTAGTGTCATTATAAGCAATTATGTGCCACAGGGACACACAATTCCCTGCATCATATGTGCATAGTATTTTGTATGTGTGTGTGTGTGTGTGTGTGTGTGTGTGTGTGTGTGTGTGTGTGTGTGTGTGTGGAGAGGGGGGGGGGGGAAGGGAGGAATGGAGGGGTGTTTTATAACTAACCATTACCAAAGGGACGATTGATCAATAGTAAATTTTCCACTCATTTTCCAAAAATTGCAAATCTGGTGTTCAAAAGCAGAGCCTTTGTGACCGAGATATTGTCTAGGAAAATTTACTTGAAATTTCATACTTCTTCATATTTTATGTAAAATTTTGGAAATAAATTTTTGTTTTTGCCATTTAAGAATTTTCCTATAAAATTCCAATTGTTTCTTTTATCAGTAACTGGCAGTTGTTTCTGTATTTGTACCAACTGGTCATGAAAATTCCATTCCAAAATTATCTTCAAGAATATACAAGTATTTTATTTATATAAGTTCTGTTTGTAACTGGGACACATACCAGCCTTAGGCTGTCTGTGGTAGGAAGGACAGGACCAAGGGGAGATTGCACATCATTTGCGTTGTGAACTTTCTCTTTATTTTAACAGAGCATGTTAATTTAGAGTTAATAAACGTTTATCGGGAAAACACCTCCTGGCACTGACTACTGAGAAACAGAATAATTTACAATCATAAAACAGTACCATATTGAATAATAGCAAACAGCAGCACAATAAAAGAGCTAAAAATTCTTTGTTGAAAGAAACTTTAAGATCTACAATCCAAAATAGAAGTGTACTCAGCAAATAAGCACCATACAAGACAATTACTATACTGCCATGCTGTGGAGATGTGCAAGGCACACAAGAGAGATAAACAGACAAAATTGATGTTAAATATTGTGTCCTGAAGGGTACAAATATTCAGTGAGAACCTCCATCAAATTAATAGAGTAATTTTAATTTTAATAGATTAATTTTAAGTTATGATAAACAATGGCATGTGGCTTTAGAGCCATCCTCATCAGACCACATGTATATTAAGTTTGAGGTTGAAGTGGGCATTAGACAGACCATGTCCTATAGGAATCCCAGGAAAACGGACTGGGAGGCATATAGGAGGGACCTCGACTCAAGCCTATCGGAAGTCAGTACTTCGATGAGGAATCCAGTAGAGTTTGACGAGTAGCAGAGGCAGTGACCTCATACCAAGACAACTGCTCAGTCACCAAGAAGTGCACAAATAAGAATGTGTCTTAGTGGAACAACAATCTGGAATCACAGAGGAAATAGGTACGAAGACTGTTTAACCTTGCAAAAAGGAAAGGACAATGGGCAGAATATTGGGAGGTCCTTGTCAAATACAATCTTGCAATTAAGCAAGCAAAGCAGGTACCCTGGAAGGTATTCTGTGAGGAGGTAGAATGTATGGCTGTTCAGGCCAGACTTCTCACAAAATTCTCACTAGGATACCAACTAATCCAGGAGTAACTTTCAGGAAAGAGGATGGGGAGTATACAAGGACAGCACATGAAACACTGGAACTACTTCTCAAGACTCATTTTCCTCAATGTACTCTGATAAACAACGTAGACTAGGATGACATCCCTGTGAGATACCAGTTTTCAGGTATTCAAAGGGAGAACTGGAAATCTGCCAGAGAATGTTTTGACCATAGTAAAATCCAATGGGTAGTGGGAACACTGCTGTTCCTTATTTATGTAAATGATATGCCTTCTAGTATTACAGGTGATTCAAAAATATTTCTGTTTGCTGATGACACCACCTTGGTAGTGAAGGATCTTGTGTGTAATATTGAAACATTATCAAATAATGTAGTTCATGAAGTAAGTTCGTGGCTTGTGGAAAATAATTTGATGCTAAATCACAGTAAGACTCAGTTTTTACAGTTTCTAACCCACAATTCAACAAGAACTGACATTTTAATCAGACAGAATGGGCATGTTATAAGCGAGACGGAACAGTTCAAGTTCCTAGGCGTACGGATAGATAGTAAGCTGTTGTGGAAAGCCCATGTTCAGGATCTTGTTCAGAAACTAAATGCCGCTTTATTTACCATTAGAACAGTATCTGAAATAAGTGACATTTCAACACGAAAAGTAGTATACTTCGCATATTTTCATACGCTTATGTCATATGGTATTATTTTTTGGGGTAATTCTTCTGATTCAAAAAGGGTATTTTTGGCTCAAAAACGGGCTGTTCGAGCTATGTATGGTGTAAGTTCGAAAACCTCTTGTCGACCCCTATTCAATAGTCTGGGAATTTTGACATTGCCCTCACAGTATGTATTTTCTTTAATGTCGTTTGTTGTTAGCAATATTAGCTTATTCCCAAGAGTTAGCAGCTTTCACTCAGTTAATACTAGGCAGAAATCAAATCTGCATGTGGAATGCACTTCCTTGACTCTTGTGCAGAAAGGAGTGCAGTATTCTGCTGCATCCATTTTCAATAAGCTACCACAAGAACTCAAAAATCTTAGCAGTAGCCCAAACACTTTTAAGTCTAAACTGAAGAGTTTCCTCATGGCTCACTCCTTCTATTCTGTCGAGGAGCTCCTGGAAGAGATAAAAAATTAAGCAAATTCCAGTGTTACATTCTTGATTTTCTTTATTTAAACTAACGACTTGTTTCATTTTATGTGTTTCTACAATCGTGTTATAATTTCATGTATTGACTCGTTCCATGACCATGGAGACTTCTCCTAAATGTGGTCCCACGGAACAATAAATAAATAAATAAATAAATAAACATTCCAAACGTTCAAGTCCCCTGGCCCAGATGGAATTTTCCCAGTCCTCCTTCAACAAGCAGGAGTGAACTTAATAACATGCCTATGCAGGTTATTTAGGGTCAGCCTAGCAGCAGGAATCATTCCTAATGTTCAGTTGGCAGTGAAGGTTGTCTTCATTCCAAAGCCAGGGAGAACCGATCATACCAAGGTCAAGGATATGAGACCAATCAGTCTGTCCTCCTTTCTTCTTAAAACATTAGAAAAACTGGTCAATGTGCATGTTAGGGAGAGGAGGTTAACTAGGGTCCCTCTACACATAAACCAACATGCATACCAACCAGGAAAATCATGTGAAACTGAGTGACTATATAACAACTCCCAGCTGCTTCAACAAGCCTTTTAATGTAGTAATTGGAAGTAGAGAGCTCTGGGAGAACAAATTTCTACACCATACTGGAGACATAGTCTGGTTCACTGATGGTTTGACAACAGACCAAGGTGTTGGTGCCAGGTATACAGAGTACAGCCAAGGCTGGAGAGTGCAGTCTCTCTAGCGAAGATGGCCACTGTGTTTCAAGCAGAAATATCTGCTATCAGGGTGTGCGTGGAGGAGAATTTGTGGAGGTGCTACAGAGATCAAAACATTTTCATTTATTCAGACAACCAAGCAGCCCTGAAAGCACTGGCAGCCTCTGCAATAAGATCAAAGGTTGTGGCAGAATGCCACAAAGTCCTTTTGGAGCTAGGGGAAAGCAATAGGGTGTCCCTGGACACTCAGGAATTAGTGGTATTGAGCATGCCAGTAGGTTGGCCAGGATAGGGGCGATGACACCATTTTTTGGACCGGAACCTGTCCTGACACTCACCAAGGTGATGATCAAAATAAAACTATGAGATTGGACAAGGAGACATCATGTAGAATACTGGGCTAAGTCCCAAGAGCAAAAACATGGAAAAGCCATGTTCTAAGAGAAATCTCTCAATCCTGAGCCTGAACAGGAGAGAAATGAAACTCATGTTGGGTTATTGTGGGTTATTGGCAGGCCATACAAATATCAAAAATCACCTACCTACAATGGGTATGATAGAAGAAGACCCCAAATGTAGGATGTGTGGTGTAGGCGAGGAAACCACATCACATTTGATCTTTGAATGCAAGGTATTGGAGATTAAAAGACACAGAATATTCAGATCAACCAGACCTGAAGAAATTGTGTCTGGCAAACCACTGGTAAAGGATCTCCTCACACTGTTCAGGGGCATTGTTGGCTTTACTTAGACACAGGGAATTATATACACAATAAACTCTGTTTTGGTGCACGCAGCAGCAGGCTTGTCCGATGTTGTTTTTGCTGATAAAATGAAATCAAATTAGATCAAATCGATGTGTGAGCCTGAAAAGACCTGTGAATAGACAGCGTAAAGCAGTGGACTGCTTCCAAGATGAGTGGAAGGAAGAGCACTAAAGTATAGTAGTCTCCTTGATTGTGTGAAGTTTATTACTGAGAGCAGCAGTGCACCAGATATCATTCCACTTTTGAGTAAAGAGAGATTTGACATATATCTGGATATCCACAGCTGGAGTCATGAAAGGGAATAGAGGGTGAGTATCAGCTTATCTAGCCAAATGGTCAGCCAATTCCTTCCCTGATACCCACATGACTTGGGACCCAGAGAAAGTCAACTGAGCAGGCAGCATGACCAAGGGAGGAGAGAAGGTCATGGATAGCAGAGACCAAAGGATGACGAGAGAAGCAGGCTGCTCAATGAGTTGATACATAATAAAACACAGTGGATGGAGGCCTGAGTAACAAAATGGAGGGCTCTGGTAATGGTTAGCAGCTCTGCTGTGAGCACATTACACAATTCCAGCAATAAATGGTGTTCTAAGCCAGTAGGAGACGTGAAAGAGTATCCCGCTTTATCTATCGTCTTAGAACCATCAGTGTAGAAGATGGTAACACCCTGGAACTCTGCAAGAGTGGAATGTACAAGATGCCGGAGGACCATAGGGATGACAGAGACCTTAGGACCCTGGAATAGGTCAGTCCTACACATTTCAGTGATGGAAGATGGAGATCCTGACAGAGGGAAGTGAGATGCATTCCAACAGGCAATTGAACTCATGGGCAGTGATCAGGAGGGAGACATCCCTCACTTGCAAAGAGGGCAGACTACACGGGATTGTCAGGGAATCTGAAAATGGCGATTGTGTAAGAAACAAGGAGTTGGCTTTGTCGTATTTGTAGAGCGGGAATCCCCACTTCTGTGAGGGGAGCATCAACGGGACTAGTGCGAAAGGTGCCTGTAGCCAGATGCACCCCATAATGGTGAATAGGATCAAGTATTTTCAGAGTGGAAGAAGCCATTGAGACATAAACCTGATTTCAATAATCTAGTCTGGGCAAGACCAAGCATGGTAAAGATGGAGAAGAGTAGCATGGTCTGCTCCCCAAGATGTGTTGGCCACGAGGTGAAGAGCATTAAGCTTCCACATGCATGTCATTCTCATTTACATAAAAAAAGGGTCCAAGAAATGGGACAGTGCTGCAACATCTAGGAGCTGGTCACCTAAACAAAATTCTCGATCAGGGTGTACTATGAATTGACAACAAAAATGCAAAACCTGCATTTTGGAGGGAGAAAATTGGAAGCCATGTGAGACAGCCCACGCAGAGGTCAGTCAGATGGTGCCTTTTAGTTGGCACGCAGCAGACGTTGCCAAGTGAGAGCCTGTAATGGAACTGACAAATAGAAATCATTTTATTATATTATACACTAAAGTCGTGTTAAAAAAGCTTTTGCTTAAGATAATACTAAGTTAGGTGTTGCGATCAATAATTGATATTGGAATTGTGTGTTCTTTGTAGCTTATGACTGTGATCCATTAGCCACACCGTAATGGTGTCCTTATGGAGATAATTTTTCCAGCACAGTAGAGAGGGTTCATGACAACTGGGGGCTCTTTGCCAGGACTAAGACATTTATATGTACTGGATTGACGAAATCTGTTTTGCAGAAGTCTAATGACCACGTGGTACAAAGAAGTGCTATTCATGGAAGTCAAGGGAGATGAAACGAAACAGTAAAGTGGACTGACCACACGAGTGAGGACCCAGACTGAAAAGATAAGTACATCTGTGTAGTACTGTTTATTCCTGTTATTATTTTGTGTGTGAAATTCTATGAAAATGACCATTGTGAAAGAGGAAAGTGGTGCTGAATCCGAGCAGGATTGTGAAAATTTGTTAGTCTTTGAGGACATAGACATGCCGATAAAATCGGAAGATGAGTCAGTCAAAGGAGCGGATCAAAGTCTTAATTCATCAGAACGTGAGACGTCGGACAATAAATCACTGTTACAAATGATGGAACAATCATTAGCTTTAAATCAAACAGTTGCAGCCCGCTTACAAGCTAATGAAGAACAATTGAAAAACATGAATCAGATGGTTGTGGACAGTTTTTGGGTCATAAATCAGAAAGTGTCGCGTCTAGAGGGAGCTATGAACAAAAAAATTGATGTCTTACTTTGGGGTAATAAACTTCGCAATGATATATCAAAGATAGACAAGAAACTTAGCAGGGCAGAAACAAAGATTTTAGCGGTAGAATCTAAAGTGGGAGAAGTAAAATCCAGTCTGAGTAACAAAATTCAGTCTGTAAAAAAAGAACTGGTCACAGACAGAGAGAAAAATGCAAAGTGTTTTATTAATTTTAATAGTCAACTAGATACAGTTTGTGTGAATGTAAAAGCTATGGTGGTAGATCTTGAAAGTAGAGTATCTTTGAAACTAAATGTTGTGGATGATAAAATAGAAACAGGCAGTAACACAGTAAAACTCCATGAGATTGAAACTAAGACAAACATTAGTGAATTAAAAAGTACAGTATCAGAGTTAAACCAGAAGTTAGAAATATTTAGCAACGATGCAGCTAACAAAAATTTTTCTATGAACACATGTACCTTGTTATCCAATATTCCAGTTAAAAACTTTTATGAGTGTAGCTTGCATCCTGTTCACTTTCTACAGAGTTGTAGAGACAATTTTTTGCCCAATATGAGTGAAAGTTTCAAAATTAAATTTGTTAAAAAATTTTTGGAGAGGGAATCTTTGTCATGGGACAATCAAAATTTTTCTATGGACTTGTCTTATGCAGAATTTGAAATTGAGTTCTTAAAACGGTTCTGGTCTGAAACTGAAGAAGCCAGGATAAAGAGCGAGTTCCTGAATGGACCAAATTATAGAGAAACACAGGGGACTATGAAACAGTTTTGTAAAAATCAGTTGAAGAAACTTGTACATTTGAGTAAACCCTTTGATGAGCTCACACAGATAGATGCTTTAAAGAGAAGGTTGCCAACAGATGTGAAATGGGACCTAGTGTAT
Organism: Schistocerca piceifrons; assembly: GCF_021461385.2. Taxonomy (NCBI): domain Eukaryota; kingdom Metazoa; phylum Arthropoda; class Insecta; order Orthoptera; family Acrididae; genus Schistocerca; species Schistocerca piceifrons. The sequence continues at coordinate 237,746,318 of NC_060143.1, forward strand.
GGACCACATGACAACATTGAACAATTTCTAAACTATGTGGACAAACTTGACAGGATTATAGACAAAGTGGGGAAACCAAAAAACTATTTCAATCACAAACAAAGATGTGGGGATCATAGTTGGGGAAACACTAATTTAAAAGGAGGGAAAACAGTAGACCCAACAACCATAGTTTTCATCATAGGGAACAAAATAGTCACAATATTAATAATAATTTCCATTCAAGGGAAAACTATAATATCCATTCAAGACGACAATCTGGGAACAATTGGAACAGAAGTAATAACAGGGAGTCGGAAAACAGGAATCAGCATGAAAATAGTGACACCATGAGTCAAAATGCTATGGGAAGTCATGAAGTAAAAAACTAGCATGCGCTCCATTGTTGGTCCACAAGGTAGGGGTGAAAAGCATACATAATAGATGGACCAATAACAGTGACTACGTTGCACCAAGAGATAAGATTTATGAATGTGTACTACCCTCTAAACACAGTACCTGTTAAGAATGAACACATTGGTTGTAATAAAAAAGCCAGAGAAAATAATTGACTTGGTTGAATTTTATGAATGGGCAAAAGCTTGTAGTTTGTCAGAGGACCAGCAGGTTAATGATTTAAATGATTTAGGAATTGATGCACTGATGAGGGAACCAGGTGAGCAAATTGTTGACACTGATTTAACGAGCAAAGAATTAAATACACTTGGGTGTGAAAGCAACGTTTGAAGTTTTCGGGAGAGAGAGGTTGATGATTGTAGTATTTGGGAAAATGGAGATTTAATGATACATGATGATGGTGAAAAATATTTTGTTTGCTTGAAAGAGGAAATGGAGGAATTAGGTATGGTGGGAGAAACTGATATGCATGTTGTAGATGTACCCAAGGATGTTATTAACAGTTTAAGTGGTGTTAATGTCAGTGTCACAACCAATAGGATCTGTAATCCAAGATCTTGTGAAGGAACCTGGGTAGATGATAAAGATTGCCTGAACAATACAACTGACTGTGCAAGTAGGCTACCATTTGCGATGAACAAAGGTGAATTATTTCTTTATAATATGTGGCTAAAGAGTGATGCAATTAGAGATGATAGCAATTTTAGAAAAATGATTCTTAATATGTCTCAAATTTTATATCCTTATTGGTGGCAAAATACTAAACATATTATTGTTGAACAACTGAAGGATAAATACCTTAGTGATGAACAATGTTATATGGGTGAAAATATTCGGATTAATGAAATTATCAATGCAAGTGACAATGCTAATGATGCGTGTGTTAATGTAATGACCATAGATAATAAAGGTGACAGTAACATAGGTACTTGTAAGTCAGGAAGTCATTGTTTTAGTGAAATTCAAAATGATTTATTGTATGAATATGTTCAGCCTGAAAAAAGTGATGACATAGGTAGTCCATTAATTAGAGCAAACGTTGGTACCTGGGAAGGCAAGTGCCTTATAGACACAGGGAGTCAGGTGTCAGGAATATCTTAAATACTAAGCAAAAAGCTGAAGTGCGAGAAAGATTGCATTGAAATATGTCATTGGGGTGAAAATAAGAGGGGCTACAGGAAAACATAGTAAAACTGTGAAAAGTCAAACTTTGTTATCTTTTACAATTGAGGGAGTTACATTTACACATGAATGCCTAATTATACCAGGCCTCAGTGAGAACTGTATTCTTGCGATGTCACGGATTCAGAGTGTAGATGCAAAATTTGACTGGGGAGGACAAAAACTTATCATAACAACACCAAATAGGGGGTGTATCTCCACCAAGTTTGTCAGATCAAATACAGTTTTGTGTAATGATAAATTTAACACTATAAATCTTGTAAAGGAGGAAAGATATGTTGACAAACACATAACAGAGCTAGATGTAAGTGAAGTAGATTTCAACACGCTGGTTCAGATTCAGATTCTTTATTGGTCATTCGGCATTATTACGTGCAATAGACTTCGTCAGTTCACTTAACCTATTAATTTTACAAAATAAATTTTTACGTATTTAAGTTGATATTGGGCATTTCTAAAAATGCTTCTAATGAGTAGAATGGATTAGCTAACAAGAAGTTATGAACATTGTCTTTAAATAATTTGTCAGGCTTGATTGACCCATTTTTAGACAATTTGTTATATATTTAATTTCCTTATACTTATGACTATTGTTAGTCTTAGCTAATCTATTTTGTGGCAACAGCAGAGAAGTACACGTTCTTGTATAGTAGTTATGCCTTTCATTTGTTACACTTAAATTAGGTAGTTCAGCAAGTATGTAGTTAACACTGTCAAGAATATGTAAATTAATAACTGCTAAAATTCTATATTTAATGAACAATGGTTTACAATGTGTTCTATTACCTACCTTAGCCATTATTCTGATTGCTTTCTTCTGGATCACCATAATTTCATTTATTTTTCTGCTGTTTCCCCAGAATATTAACCCACACCTTAAAACAGATTGAAAAAAGGCGAAGTACGCTGTCCTTATGTACTCAAATGTCACACAACACATCAGTCTCTTCAACAAATATATAACTCTTGACAACCTAACCACTATGTGATCAACATGAGAGTTCCATGTTATACTGTTGTCAAGTACAATACCTAAAAACTTTGCCTTTTGTTTTTCTATTTTTGTAGTCTTTGATAGACTGAACCACATATTCTGGGTCTTTTCCTCATTTAATAGCAGACCTTTGGCATTAAACCATGATGTTGCATTTTCTTTTGCCAATTTCATATCACTTACAAGGTTATCAAGTACATGGTTTACAGATAGAAAAGTTGTGTCATCAGCATACATATATGTCTTTACATCTATATTTCCTGGTAAGTCATTTATGTGTACAAGGAAAAGAAGTGGTCCCAATTTAGATCCCTGTGGCACTCCGTGTTGAACCGCGAGTATGTTTGACAGATGACTTCCTGAACTCACCATCTGTTTCCTTTTATTGAGGTAAGATATGATGAGTTTTAAACTTTTATCACATATTCCATAGTCCTCAAGTTTAGAGAGCAGAAGTGAGTGGTCAACACAGTCAAAAGCTTTGCTCAGATCACATAAGGTTACCTGTGTGTGCGCATGGTCCTCTAATGCTGCTAGAATGTCTCTGACTAAGAGCTCTATGGCATGTATAGCTGATCTTCCTTTTCTGTAACCAAACTGTGATGCACTTAACATACCATTTAGTTCTAGGTACTCATACCTCTGCTTATATATTATGCCTTCAAAGACTTTTCCTAGAACTGGAATTAGTGAAATTGGTCTGTAGTTTGCAGGATCTGATTTGACACCCTTCTTAAAGACTGGAGTTACCTTGGATAGTTTGAGAGGATCGGGAAAAAACCCTTCTAATAGACACAGGTTTATAGAATATGTTAATGGTGCTGCAATGTAATGTATGATTTCTTTCAATAGATTGTTTGACATATTAAAAATATCTGTACTGTATGAATTTTTAATTTCTTTGACTATTTTAAAGAACCTCATGTTGGCGTACCTCTTTGAAGTGTTTCAATGATGATATGGCCCTATTACGATTTATGTTTGATCTCTTAAGATAATCCACACATGTTACATTGTGTTTACTGATCAGCTTTTTGATATCATCAGCACATCTTACAAAATATTTATTGATTAATGGAAAATCTCATATAAAGATGTGAAACAAATACTAACAAAGAGATAGAGGGGCTGGCCAGTACTTACCTCAGCTCAGTACAGCTGACAGATACACATAAAACAGAACCGAAAATTTACGTTCCTAGCTTTTGGAACAAATGTTCCTTCATTGGGGAGGAGAGAGGGGAAAGAAAGGGAAGAAGGGAAAGGAGATTCAGTTACTCACAACCCAGGTTATGAGGCAACAGGGAAAGGAAAATAGGGAGGGTAGCAAGGATGGAGGCATGGTTGTCAGAGGGAAGCCAAAGATATTCTACTGTAAGTACTGTGCCAGCTTCAAACCAAAGAGGATGCATACAGAAGTAAAGAGGTATATACGAGGGCGGTTCAGAAAGTAACCTCCGATTGGTCACGGTGCGGGTTGTGGGGGGAGTAGCGACGCCATCTGTGCGTTCACGCACTCAACGGGTCAGTCGGCATCAAGCCGTGGTCGAGTGAACGTCGTACCTGCGCTAGTTTAGTTTTTGTGGCAGTTTGAAATGTGTGCTGCAATAGAAAACCCCGCCAAATGTGAAGTGCTTGCTGTCATAAGGTTTTTTACAGCCAAAGGATATTCTGCAGCAGCTATTCATCGTGAGCTTTGTGCCGTGTACGGACCAAGAGTTATGAGTGAAGGAGTTGTCCGTGAATGGGTACGTTTATTTAAAAGTGGACGAGAAAACGTTCATGATGAAGAGAGGAGTGGTAGACCATCATTGGTGACTGACGAACTCGTTCAGACAGTTGATGCAAAAGTTCGTGAAAATCGACGTTTCTCAATGTCAGAGTTGTCTACTGGTTTTCCACAGATTTCTAAGACTCTCTTGTACGAGATAGTGACAGCAAGATTGGGTTACCGTAAGTTCTGTGCACGATGAGTGCCCAAAATTCTTACCGACCACCACAAAACTCAAAGAATTGCCTCTGCATTAGACTTTCTGTCACGTTATGAGGACGAAGGAGAACCATTGTTAAACAGAATCGTGACCGGTGACGAAACCTGGATTAAGTACGTGAACCCTGAGACAAAAGAACAATCAAAGATGTGGGCACATTCAAATTCGCCTACCAAACCAAGAAAAGCCTCGCAAGATTTTTCTGCCAGAAAACTGATGGCAACGGTGTTTTGGGATGCCAAAGGGGCGTTGTTGGTTGAATTCATGGAACGTGGTACGACCATTAATCAAGACGTGTACTGTGAAACAATAAAAAAGTTACGACGGGCTATACAGAACAAACGCCGTGGTATGCTGACTTCCAGTATCGTTTTTTTGCACGAAAACGCCCGTCCTCACTCTGCTCGCAGAACAACGGCCCTTCTTGAGTCCTTCAAGTGGGACGTTATCAACCATCCACCTTACAGCCCAGACCTGGCGCCAAGTGATTATGACCTCTTCATGCATTTGAAGAAATGGCTCGGGTCACAGCGGTTTGATGACGACGAAGAGCTCAAAGATGCGGTCACAGGCTGGCTCCAGGCACAAGCGGGTGATTTTTATGCAGAAGGAATTTCAAAGCTTGTGAAGAGATACGATAAGTGCCTCAATCGCTATGGAGACTATGTAGAAAAATAGTGCAAAGATGTAGTTGTAAGATGTATATATTAAAATATTTTTATTTAACTTGGTGTATTTTTTTAAATCAACCGGAGGTTACTTTCTGAACGGCCCTCGTAGTATAAAGATAAACACAACTATGTAGGATGAAAAGATGCGTGAATGGCTAAAGAGGAATCACCCGCAGACTCCCATCCTACATCAAAGACACAAACCACTTCCTAGAACGCCTCAAATCCATTCCCACCCCTCTCCCACCTGAAACCTTTCTTGTCACCATAGATGCTACATCCCTTTACACAAACATCCCACATACCCATGGTCTCTCTGCCCTTGAGCACTACCCCTCCCAAGGCCCACCCGAAGATCTTCCAAAAACCTAGTTCCTTATCACACTTACCAACTTCATCCTCACCCATAATTACTTCACTTTTGAAGGCCAGACCTACAAACAAATCAGGGGAACGGCCATGGGAACCAGGATGGCTCCGTCCTATGCCAACCTCTTCATGGGCCGCATGGAGGAGGTTTTCCTGAAGACCCAACAGCTGCTTCCCCTGGCCTAGTATAGGTTTATAGATGACATCTTTGTGGTCTGGACTCATGGTGAAGAAACACTCCTTAATTTCCTCCATAACCTCAACTCCTTTTCGAATCTGAATTTCGCCTGGTCCTTCTCCAAAACCCAAGCCACCTTCCTGGATGTTGACCTTCATCTTGTTGAAGCGCACATCCACACTTCTGTCCATATCAAACCCACAAATAAACAACAGACCTTCACTTTGATAGCTGCCATCCTTTCCACATCAAACACTCCCTTCCCTACAGCCTAGGTATTCGTGGCAAACGTGTCTGCTCCAGTGACAAATCCCTCAACAATTACACCAATAACCTTACCAGTGCTTTCCTCTCCCGCAACTATCCTGCAGACCTTGTCCACAAACAGATTTCCCGAGCAATACATTCCTCCCCGTCCAACAACAATGTTCCTACCCCCAGACCACACAGAAGCATCCCCCTTGTCACCCAATATTATCCTGGCCTCGAAAACATCAACAAATTACTCCGCCAGGGATATGACTTTCTCAAGTCAACCCCTGAAATGAGATCATCCCTTGAGAAAATTCTCCCCACACCACCCAGAGTTGCCTTTCGTCGCCCCCCTAACGTCCGTAACATCCTTGTTAAACCCTACAATATTTCCAGACTACCTTCTCTACCCAGCGGTTCCTACCCCTGTAACCGACCCTGCTGCAAAACCTGCCCCATGCATCCCCCCACAACAACCTACTCCAGCCCCGCTACTGGTAAAACATACACAATTCAAGGCAGGGCCACGTGTGAAACAACACATGTCATTTATCAACTGACATGCCTGCACTGCACAGCCTTTCACATCGGCATGACAACAACTAAACTGGCTGAGTGCATGAACGGACACAGACGAACTGTCCGCCTAGGAGATGCCCAATACCCAGTAGCGGAGCATGCCCTCCAGCATAATTCTAGGGACCTAGGAACCTGCTACACTGTATGTGCCATTTGGCTTCTCCCACCCAACACCAGTCCCTCTGAACTGCGGAGATGGGAACTTGCACTCCAACACATCCTGTCATCCCACCATCCCCCTGGACTGAACCTACGTTAAACAACCTCACTCCCATTTACTCTTCAGTCTTATCCTCTTTCCCTTTCCTCTTTAGCCATTCACGCATATTTTCATCCTACATAGTTGTGTTTATCTTTATACTATATACCTCTTTACTTCTGTATGCATCCTCTTTGGTTTGAAGCTGGCACAGTACTTACAGTAGAATATCTTTGGCTTCCCTCTGACAACCATGCCTCCATCCTTGCTACCCTCCCTATTTTCCTTTCCCTGTTGCCTCATAACCTGGGTTGTGAGTAACTGAATCTCCTTTCCCTTCTTCCCTTTCTTTCCCCTCTCTCCTCCCCAATGAAGGAACATTTGTTCCGAAAGCTAGGAACATAAATTTTCGGTTCTGTTTTATGTGTATCTATCGGCTGTACTGAGCTGAGGTAAGTACTGGCCAGCCCCTCTATCTCTTTGTTAGTATTTGTTTCAAAATATTTGTTAATGTATCTGCTGGTATTGGGACTGTCTTGTCGAAGTTTCTGACTTCACCTTTAACAGTATTAATTACTGACCAGGCTGTTTTGCATAGGTTTTAACTATTTTTTATGAAATTTGCGTTGTATCTTTGTTTCGCCAATTGCAACTCTTTCTTATACAGTTTCTTAGTGATTTTTTCGAGATCCTTAATTTCATTAGAATTGTTTACTTTGGCAAGGCGCTTCAGCAGCAGTAGCTTATTTTTTAGGTTCTCCAGTTCTTTGGTGTACCAGATTTTACCCTTTCTTGTTTTATGGTATTTCTTTTGAACAAGATGGGCTTTTAAAATACCTGTTAAGTAATTGTGGAATGTTTCATAAACTGTTTGGACACCGGAATCACAGTTTTGAAATAATTTGTCCCAGTTTGTTATGCTCAGCTGGTGTGTTAGTTTTATGAGATTGTGTTGTGTTAATATTAAGGTATTAGATTTTAACTTTTGTGCAGCCTTGCTCTCATCCCCTTTTATAAAATGTCTCAACTCTACTGTTAACATGGAGTGGTCTGAGAAAACAAATTCCTTTACCTTGGTGGAGTACATATCATGAGCACAGTTGACAAAAGCATTATCCAAGCACGCTTGTAGTCTTGTTGGTTCTGAATTTACATGATGAAAGTTGTGCTGCCTTAGCATATTCAGTAACTTATTTACACTGGGTTTGTTACATGTTACATCAAAGCTTGAATTAAAGTCTCCCTCAATTACAGTTACATACTGTTTCCATTTCGTTATGTAGCAGAGTACACTGTCTAAATTATCTAAAAAAGTTTTATCATCTGAGTCAGGGGAATGGTAGATACATAATATGATAAGTTTCATTATATCACATATGATCCCGGTAATTTCACAGTGTTTCTCTACACATGCCCAACTAAGATCTAGTTCTCTAAACTCTATTCATTTGAAACACAGATAACAGTACAACCATTATGGTACAGAGATCTACAAAAACTGTTTCCATGTTTATAACCTTCTGGTACATAGTATTGTATTTGTTCTGGTTTTAGCCAATGTTCTGATAGACGTAAGAAGACACTAAGTTTGCAGAAGCTAGTGGTCTAAACGATGAGCAAAAACAGGAACTAGAGTCTTTGTTATGGGAATACAGTGATGTCTTTAGCAACATTCCAGGGAAAGTTAGGGGCTACAAATGTACTTTGCTAGTAAGACCACATGACCCATTTTTCATAAAACCGTATGGTGTGCCCATAGCAAAACGTACAGCAGTTGAGAAAGAATTACATAAGATGGAAGTGTGTGGCATTATTGAAAGGAGTATCAGTGCTTAAAATAACCCACTGGTAGTTGTGTCAAAGAGTGATGGGGGAGTGAGAATAGTTCTTGACTCCAGGCCTTTAAACAAGATCTCATACAGGGAAACAGACCACCCTGAGAACATTGATGAGCTGTTGCACAAGTTCAAGAACATAAAATTAATGTCAAGTCTAGACTTAACCTCAGGCTTTCACCAAGTACCCCTGGGACCCATATCTAGGAAATACACTGCTTTTCTTTACAATGGCCGTTGCTATCAGTATTGTGTAGCCCCTTTTGGCTGGAACTCATCGGTAGCAGAATTCATTAGAGCTTTTGACCATGTGCTTGGGCAGGAACTTGTATCCAAATTAGTGATTTATGTAGATGACATTTTAGTAACTGGACAAGATTGGAATTAGCATGTTGGGCTTTTAAGACAGGCATGTGAGAAACTTAGAAGAGGGTGAATGACACTAAAATTAGAAAAGTGCAAACTTGCAGTACCTGAGTTAAAATTTTTGGGATGTGTCATAACAGAAAAAGGAATTTTAGCTGATCCAGACAAAATTAAAGTTTCCTTTACCCCATAACAGAAAACAACCGAAATAATTTTATATCTTTAATGCACTATTCAGTTTAAAGATGGATTTTTCTTTCCTTATGAAGCACATCAACGAGAATATATATTGCGCAGTGGATGTAAGTATTTCAAGCTTCTTAAAATGATTCCTGCATGTGGCTCTAGTGTGGAGTCCATCCTAGAGCCACATGCAAGAATCTTTTTAAGAAGCTTGAAATACTTACATCCACTGCGCAATATATATTCTCGTTGATGTGCTTCATAAGGAAAGAAAAATCCATCTTTAAGCTGAATAGTGCATATCACAGTCACAATACTAGAAGGAAACATGATATCCAATATGAACAGCCAAATCTAAGTATAGTGCAGAAAGGAAACCATTTCAGTGGCTGTAAGATTTTCAATGCCCTCCCCTCAAGAATTAAGTGTTTGGTAGATGATCTCTTGTTTAAAAAAACCTTAAGGCAGTTCCTATTGCAAAGATCATTTTATACATTAGAAGAGTTCCTGAACTACAGTGTTTAACATTTCTTGTATTGTAAATTGCAAATGTATGCCCAATTTTGTATTTGCAATACCGAATATTTTTATTGTAAACATATATTTTGCAATATTTATTTCTCTGTAACACTTACTATTTTGTAATCTTTATCTATCTCTATAATGTATTTTTGTAGTGGGACC